>NW_020664530.1:12575366-12660090 GCF_002925995.2 Terrapene triunguis
TATATATATATATATATATATATATATATATATATATATATATATATTATACACACACACACACATCATATATTCTCTCCTCTCTGAACACTGATATCTATTCATTCTTCACAGCTATTTTCCTTCTCTGCCTCTCTGTATATCTACGAAATTTAATAAAATAGAGCATTAAATGGAGTTAATTGTTTCCACTTGGGTGATAAAGGTGTGCCTACAAAATACAGATATGGTAAACAGGTAACATGAAACACATCAACCCGGAATCCTAATACAAAAGCATAAGTATGTGAGGTAAGTATGGAGGAAAAAACTCACTCATGAAAGTTATTTTGGGTCATTTAAATAATCCATGAACAGTAACATTACATGTTCTATTATTTTGTGTATGAAAGAGGTGGATCTAAAGCCCAGTGAAGCCAATAGGAAGACTCCTATTGACTTTGGCAGGCTTGGGATCAGGCCCTAATTCAACAGAAATACCAGTGACTGTTATAACAGCTGCTGAGCTATCTCATTAGTTTTGGGGTTTAGTGCCTGGTCCTACTTGCATGGACTTCAATGAGAGCATCATTTGGCTCTAAATGATCTTTGGGTAAACTAATGGTCAAATTCCACAATGACACCTCATGAAAACACATTCCTAACTGGTTTCAGAGTGGTAGCCATGTTAGTCTGTATCGGCAAAAACAACGAGGAGTTCTTGTGGCACCTTAGAGACTAACAGATTTATTTGGGCATAAGCTTTCGTGGGCTAAAACCCACTTCATCAGATGCATGGAGTCATGCTTGAAGACAGTGTCTTGTTACACAGGATAGTAGTGTATCTCTAAACATGAGAAAGGGTGGTTAGGAACTGTGAGACATGAGGCAGCCTCTCCTCCGCTGACTAAGAAGTCATTGCACTGAATATTGGCATACCTTGGAAAAATAAGAGATGGTTCATACAGTATCATGTGAATGGTGGCTCTTTACACCAGGACAGTATAGTTCTGTGGATACACCCTGACACCAACCTATCATTCTCCAGAAACATGTTACATGGTTTTTGAGATACAGATGGAGAAGCTGCATCAGCTTGCATCAAACAACAAACATCCTTAATAACAGAGGAAGTTCCACATAAATTCAACTTTTACTTACTCGTTTGTTTGTAGGTAGCCAGGCAGACACATGATAAGTACCATAGAAGTGTTAATGCAATATGAGTAGCTGACCTCATACTGTGCATATATTTAAGACAATCAGTTCTGATGACTCGTATCCTAATGACCCAGTCTCATTAGACTCATGCCCTGCTTACGTCAGATTTTAAGATAATATAGATGGGAAAGCAGTGCAATGTTGATCACACTAATTTACAAAAAAAAAAAAAAAAAATGATCTAGATACATGGATTTTTTTTTTCTTTTTTTGGGGTGGGTGGCTGGGTTCCGATTTGGGCTAGCTCTCCTGCTACATAATATAGATGGAGCAGAAACCCAGAAAAGGCCCAGCACACACCAAAAAAAGGCATATCATAGAGGTGTGAATTAGCTAGAAAAGGGGGCAGGGAAAGACAGAGAGACATCAAACTCTGAGAAGCTGAGTAAGTCCTTGACCTTTAGCATCATGGCAAACCCCAAAGGGATGTAGCCTCCTTGCAGAAGGATTGCCAGAAAAGGACCATATGCCTAAGCCAGAAGATCAACCAAGGACACAACTGGATTCAGGATGAAAGATTTAAATTAAACCAGGTGCATGACACAGGAGCCCCTATATCAGCTGTACACCATCTTGGCTCACCCTTACGCTGGAGTAATCCTTCCTTGGCCAAACATACAGCCTTTGAAGCGGAAGTATGTTGGTGGTACAGTGAAAAACAGCTGCCTCACACCTAATGGTCTGGTCCCCAAAGCTAGCAAAAAATCTGACTGATACCATCTGCATCTAGACAGACAATTCCCATGACAAGCTTCAGTCTGAGAAATCCAATATAATGCCTGAAAATTGTACTTTATGCTGAAAATGCCCATAGGATGAGATGGTCACCAGAATGCTATGATACTACCCATGATATAGTTATAGGACAGCGCTTCTTTTATTCCATGCCTATGCAGGCAATAAATATTGCCACCTATAGATGCCCACAGACAGCTACTATTTACGAGGAAGAAAGAGTAGTACAATGGCATCAGTGCAGATCACGTCGAACTAACCTGTTTAAATATAAATCAGCTTATTAAATTGAGAATAAATAAATCAGATGATTGCTAATGATTCAGTTCCTGCCCCGGATCCATATTCAGACGTTTTAATCCGACCCTCGAGCTCCTACTGGGGAGCAAGGTCCGGGGCTAGCCCTGCTCCAGCGCTCCAGCTAGGGAGTGGAGTTGGGGACTTGCTCCACTCTGTACATGCCGTGGCATGGCTCTCGGAAGCAGCAGCATGTCCTCCCTCCGGCTCCTACGTGTAGGGGCAGCCAGGGGGCTCCACACGCTGCCCCTGCCCCAAGCGCCGCCCCTGCAGCTCCCATTGGCCTGGAACTGCGGCCAATGGGAGCTGCTGGGGAAGTGCCTGAGGATGGGGCAGTGCACAGAGAGCTGCCTGGCTGCCCCTCTGCATAGGAGTTGGAGGGGGGACATGCTGCTGCTTCCAGGAGCTGCTTGAGGTAAGCAGCTTGAGGTAAGCGCTGCTTGGAGCCTGCACCCTTGACCCCGTCCTGCACCCCAGCCCTGATCCCCCTCCCACCCTCTAAACCCCTTGGTCCCAGCCTGGAGCACCCTTCTGCACCCCCAATCCTTCATCTCTAGCCCCACCCCAGAGCCCACCCCCCCCGAACCCCAACCCCTTGCCCCAGCCCGGAGCCCCCTCCTGCTCCCTGAACTCCTCATTTTTGGCCCTACCCCAGAGCCTGCACCCCAAGCTGGATCCCTCACTCCCTCCCGCACCCCAACCCCAATTTTGTGAGCATTCATCACCTGCCATACAATTTCCATACCCAGATGTGGCACTCGGGCCAAAAAGTTTGCCTGCCCCTGTTCTAGTAAGACAATTGCACAAACATTTATAGCTACACACTGGCTCAAACACAATGATTCACATAGACGTGGCTGCTAAAAAAAAAAATCAAACAAGTCCTTATTTCTTCAACTGTTCTACTGTGTTAGGTCAGTCTCTCATTCTGTATTATTGATGCAGCAAGGAAACTGGAGTGGGGAGGGAGGAAAGAGCAAGGTGAGTTTTCTGGACTCCAGGGATGTTGGGACTTTTATTGTCACTTACCTGCAGTTGCAACTTTCTGAGGAACCAATGGGAGGGGAGAGAAGACAGTGAATAGAAAGCAAGCGGAAGACTGAAAATGTCAGAAATTTAAGAAGCGATTTGGAACAGAAAGCTAAGTGAAGATGGTAATGGAACTGAGAGAGAGTAAGAAAGTTAAAGGGATATTTTAGTTCTGAACATGAAGCTGCATGTTATTTTCTAACACACAGTAAGACAGGAACAGACACACTGGAGCTGACGACCTACTGCCGGGCCCCTCATGTAATTTATACCTATATTTGGATGGATTTGATTTTTATTGGTAAATGTCTGCAAGTGTTGATTTCACCGTACACATACAAACTGCTGAAAAAATATTTCCATTGATAACAGTAACAATTTACAGATATGCAAAATAAGACTTTATTTGAAGTAGTAGATATTTGCTATGTATATTTTGACATGTGTTTTTGAAATTTATATTTTAACAGCTGATAAAGCTAACTTTTTTGAACCTCAAAGTCTACTGTCGATAAATAATTGTGACTGTTCCCACTGTCTGACCCTCCCCTGAGAATTTCCTGTAACTGTGAAAATTTAAATCTAAGAAAAAAATCCCACTTAAAACCAGATATTATCTGTCAAAATTATAGAAAACTAAAAATCAAATTCTACCAAGCCTACTTATACCTGTGCAAATTGGAATGCAAGGAGTGTGCAAAATGTTATAATTTTGATTTGATCATATTTTTAACCCACTTTGCAGACCTTTTGCACTATTGTTAAAGACTACACAAAGAACGCGGCAGTGGAAAATCAGGTCTAAAGCCTGGAGAGGAGCTGGGGGGGAAGGCTGCATACTCACCAGTGACCATTACTGAATGTGTATAAAACACGCAGCATACACTTCCCCAAAGCAGTCCTGCCGTCACTTGACTTACTGATGCACACAAGGTCATGGTCGTGACCCAGGCATGCCCAGATATGACCCTTCTGTGGTGATAACCTCTGCTGGCAGTCCTACAGACTTCCATCCTCTCCAAAATCAGAACTTTGCTAGGAATTCTTTTGATGCAAGAGTATATGAGCCAGACCGGGATCCAGCTCACTCTCTCATACCTATGATGTTTTATCAGGATAAACTGGAGTATACAGTCATAAAATCTTAGTTTTGTTGCTAACCTAATGCTCAGAGAGAGCAGATCTGTAGATTAAGGTGGTGTATTTTTTACATAGTCACATTTCACACCATAACCACATTTTAATGAACTTAACATTTAAAAATAATAACAACGTACCTTTCTTTGGCCACTGGCAATTCTCCAGACTAATTTTAACTCCACATCAAAAGAGTGTTTTCACAAGAAACACCAGAACAGTCGTGAGATTCTTGATAATCCCTGCTACCAGGCTGCTCATAAAATTACAGTCAAGAACACTTCTAGCCTGGATGATTCAACCCGTTTGTAAGCTTATATAAGAATGGTCCATTCTATGCCCCAATACAAGATAAAATAAAAATAAGCTGTTGCTATTATTACATACAATGCTCCATTTCTCCGTAGACATATAGCACTGTTTACGAAGGGCTGAAATTCCTTTTAACGATATATTCTAAACGGAAGAAAATGGATATGGCAGGGAGATAATGTGGTGATATAAACAAATCCTCTGGCAGCATTATCTTAAATCTCAGATTTGCCTCCTTGAGATTAGATTCCTCAAGGGGGAAAACAAAAACAGCTCCTACATAGTACAGCAAGTGGTAGCAGCACTGCAGAAATGAGGAATAGTCCCTTGTGTTTCTCCACACCAACAAGACATAGCAGTGCAATGAGAACAAGCCAAAAGCCCTTTGGACCTACACCTCTCTTGGTTATTTATTAATAAAAATGCAATATGACGCAGCCTTGGCATTCCAACTCCCATGACAAAAAACAAAAACTAAAATAGTCTGCATACCTGACATACCACTGGTGCTAGAACTTAGACAGACCCTGTGTGGTGACACTGTACTGCACAGGTTGCTTTCCTCAGTGTGTGGTATCCTGGTAACTGCAATGACCCTGTGCATTTCAGCATCCTGAACAGAGAATCCCAGAGTTCTGTCTTTTCTCTAGCGCAAAGGTCACGTTAACAAGCATGAGGGTAAACGGGTTCACTTTTGCAAAGTGTTGAGAGCCGTCTATCAGGCTCTTCACAGGCTGAGGACCCACCAACATCCACAGAAGTTAAGAGCACTCATCACCATGCAGGAAGAGCTGAGCAGCTCACTATCCTGATCCCATTAAGAGCAGAATCTGTGCCTGTCCCCTTCCCGCATACAGTATATAAGCATGCTCCAAATATTCATTTGGAAAATCCCAGTCTTTTAAGCGTTATGAGCAAAATGCACTTTTGGCACAGAAAGCTAGCTCAGTATCTCTGCCCACTTAAGCTGATGGTGGGACTGTCAAGGATGTGTATGTGGTGACCAGGACATTTGCTGACTATTTTGGAAAGGATGTGTGGTTAATTTTAGTGATTTTTATTCATTGTTTAGGATAATCAGAGAGTATTGTCATTGGAACTTAGTCTGACGTACATAGAATGCTTCATAATCCATCAGTGTCTTCAGCATAGATAGTTTATGGTCTTACCTAATAGCACATATGTACTACTCTTACATTAAAATAATTTAAACATTTGAAATACTTATCAAAGACCACATTAATAGATTCCAAAGCCAGAAGTGACCACTGTGATCAACTACTCTCGCCTCCTCTACAACACAGGCCACAGAACTTCCCCAAGATAATCGCTAGAGTATATCTTTAAGAAAAGCATTCCATCTTGATTTAAAAATCGTCAATAATAGAGAATCCACCATGACCCTTGATAAATTGTTCCAATGGCTAATTACACCTCAATTAACAGAGGGCCCAGGGAAGAGAAAGTATAGTAACTAAAACAAACTTCAAATTCTTCATTTCCACACTTTTAAACAATAATAATAATAAAAAAAAAACCCAGCACCATAACTATGAATTACATGGCTTTCTGGGTTTTGCTTTGGCTATAAAATTACATTTTTTGAAGCTTTCTTTCTTTAAGTTATTGATATGCATTTTCATGCTTAGCTTTTAAATGCTGCCGTGTTTTTTACGGCGAGCCCCCAAAGGTATGGCGATAATGATTTCCTGAAGGGCATGAACAAGTCCTCCTGCGCAGGTGGAAAAATTAATTTGGTTCTGGCATAGCAATGATAATTATCAGCTTACTTTTTGATCTTCTATTTGATTCTACTGATGGAAAAACCGTGCAGCTTTGTGTGTTTTAAATATTAGTTTTAATGCAAGAAAGAATTAAATTGGAAATATTTACGGATAAGCACATTGCGGTGGGGGGAGGGAGGAAGGGAATATCACTAGATTTCCTTTTGTAAAATTTCAAAATATACAGTGCCTGTCAAGGGTGAAAACTTAAAACAAGGGTCATCTTGGTATATATGAAAAATCTACTCAGGATTTGAGCTGAGATGTAGCATATCTTGTAGAATGTCTGGAACTCCATAGTTCTAATCCTAACTCTTCCATAGATGATTCACTGTAAGCAAATCATTTAGCCTCCCTGTGCATCAATTTTCCAATCTCAAAACGGGGAAAATATTTATTGCACAGGTGCCATTAGAATTAATTAATGGATCTGATTCTGCCATAGGAAAGATACTCCAAATACTCCTAAGATATGGCAGGTTCAGGCCCAATGTTTACAAAGCACTACATAATTACTAAATATTATTTTTCATTTGTCCAGGACTCAGACTCCTGCACCAACACTGCATCTATATTCTTGAGTGAATAGGAAGCAGTCATCTGACAGGTATGCCAAATGATTTGCCAGTCCTCAAGTGAAAGTCTGTATACCTTATTTCTATCTGTAAGCAAGTATGTGTTAGTTTCTTTGTGGCAGACTCCATCTTTCTACATTCACAGGACCTATTACCTGCTTTGTCTTTGTCAGGTGCCTTTTTCCTCCCCAAAAATCTATTCCCCTGAACAATATTTGTCTAGTTAAGGAAATTTATTTCCTGCATGAGATAACACATAGTGCTTTGTTCATAAGACAATGCGGTATTTTGAATGGGAACTAGATGGCAATACAAAATGGAGAGCTCATCTCTAAAAGCCTTTTCACGCTTCAGTGGCCAAGGTATTTTCTTTCCATTACCATTTCCTTTATCTTTTCAAAAAGCTATCTTATCTTTGCAAGGTGCCTTTTTTGTTCTATTGCTGTCTTTATTCTGATGCTTTCACGCAAAAGACAAAGCTAGAAGGTTGACCACAAAGCACAGGCTTCAGACCCAACAAAAGCTTATGAGGGAGATTTTCAAAAGACACAAATGGGATTCCCATTGAAAGCCAATGAGACTTGGGCACCTATCTGCCCTTTTTGTTTTTGAAAAGCTTCCACAAAATCCAGAGTAAAGAGTAAAGTTTGCAGATTCACAGATTTTAAGTCCCGACTAGTCTGACTTCCTGTATAACACAGGCCAGAGAATTTCATCCAGTTTCTCCTGTATTGAGCCCTCACTTGAAATGACAGTGAAGCTGAAGCTCTATGCATTTGCGAGCCTTGTACTGTCAGTGGATCCTAATACCGACTATGAAAGTAAGTTACGCCATATAAGCGTCTTTTATACCAGTAGGACCACATCTACACTGGGGAGTTGTACGGCTTTAACTATGCAAGTTTCTAAACTAATATAGTTAAAGTGACACAAAACAGTGTGTAGACAAGCCCGAAAAGACATCAAGGATAACTTTTTTTTAAGAATACTTGGTGAGCCAAATCATGACTGAGCAAGCACCCACTGAAGTTAGTGAGAGTTCCGCCTGAACAAGATCTGCAGGTATACACCCAACAGCTCTATGGCAGGACTGCAAGCTCCCACCCACGCAACCAGTATGTGGTGAAGATCGCACTTTGTGCTGGTGTTATGTGGAATTAGATTGGTTTTGCCTTAGTACAGAGGTGCACAGCAGGTGAGTGGTGAATACTATTTAATTATTTACAGCATATGCTTGAGTGCATGTTAAGAAAAAAAAACAGATGTTTTGGGGCTAGGAAGTGTGGGTAAATTACTCATTTTTAACATGATACCCCAATATGATTTTACTTGCCTTCCAGACACTACATGTGGTATTTAGAGTTATAACATATCAAAGTTCCCAACACCAATATTTTATTTTGAAGCTATACCTTTTTTCTGCTTGTCAGTTTTTTCTCTTGTATTATTTTGTTACTAAAGGGCACATTCAAATACAGACACTCTTGTCCCTAAAAGCAGTCATATTGTACACAGTGAAAAGTTATTTTCCTCTCACTGGTTTGGTTTGGTTTTAATTTAGTGCTGATGAAAGCTGATGAATTAATAGCCCTGCAGACCAATCTCTTCTGTTTTGACAGACAACAGGTAGCGCACAAGCAATGCCAAGGCAAGCTTTCACATTACCGTCTGGCTATCATGCTTCAACCCTCACCGGCGGCAACCAACTTTAGGGGTAAGATTCTATCCTGAAGATTCAATAGACAGAGGCTGAAACTGCTAATAAGGGTGCCTATTAGCAGCAGTTACAAGGGTGAGTTTTGTGATGTAGATGCCCAGCCACTAAGGATATATACTGTAATTAGACACCAGTGGCTGGCCCATGCCAGCTGACCTGGACTCCCCGGGCTCCAAGGAAGAGAATATTTAATTGCAGTGCAGACATTCTGGCCTGAGCTCTGGGACCCTTCTGCCTCGCAGGGTCCTAGCACCTGAGCTCCAGCACAAGCCCAAATGCCTACTCCGCAATTAAATAGACTCTTAGCCCAAGCCCGAGTCAGCTGGCATGACCCAGCCACAGGTTTTTAATTGCAGTTTAGACATACCCTAAGAGCTGAATTGAGGCTACCAACTTATTTCACATACACTAACATCAAGTAATTGTCATCTGATACCTATTAAAGTGAACTGCATTGAGCCACTTAACTAGCAGTGAAAGGCATAGTATCCCATTACCGGTCTCCCTGACACATCCAATCCCATCCGCAAACTCCACCGTTGGTTTTGACTTTTGACTCTTCAATCATCCAGTCTGGCTTTCCGCTCACACCCCCATACATTAATCCAGCCGTGATCAAGCACTGAGCCATTGGTATCATTTGATTTCAGGCAAACAAAATAAACTATAAACAAAGCACAACGCTGAGGAAATGTCATTGTTTGTATACATATTATTAGATATGCAAAAATAACAGGAGTACTTGTGGCACCTTAGAGACTAACAAATTTATTAGAGCATAAGCTTTCGTGGGCTACAACCCACTTCTTCGGATGCATATAGAGTGAAATATATTGAGGAGATATATGTGTGTATATATATCTCCTCAATATATTTCACTCTATATGCATCCGAAGAAGTGGGTTGTAGCCCACGAAAGCTTATGCTCTAATAAATTTGTTAGTCTCTAAGGTGCCACAAGTACTCCTGTTATTTTTGCGGATACAGACTAACACGGCTGCTACTCTGAAACCTATTATTATATATGTTATCATAGTGCCTATCAGCCCCAGTCATGGACCAGGAACCCTTTATGCTAGGCGCTGTGCAAATACACCCCAAAAAGACTGTCCCTGCCCCAAAGAGTTTACAGTCTAACGGAAGAGACAACAGATGGATATAGATAGACTGATGGTGGAATACAAGTGAAAGATTCAATCCTGCAGTACATCTGAAGCATTACCTGATCCCCCCGGTTAGGGTCAAACTGTGGCTGTCTCTGCATGGATGTGCTCAAGTAGTTAATGTTACATGTGCACAAGGGTGCTGAATAGGGAAAAGAAGCCCACCCCCATCCATACCAAACCCACGTGAAAAACATCCACAACATTGCCACTTGCATTGCATTAGATCACAGCTAGCACTGTTAGCAATGGCCGAAAGGGTGCCCCACCCTATGCAATTTTACCACGCATTTGGGAAGGATCAGTTCAGCTGACATAATGCTGGCCATGACTTTTCAGTCAGTGTGGACCTGGACAAGTCACAAGATTGAACCCTAAAAACCTAAATGTTAAATCACAATTAGCTGACATGGTAACGGACATGATTTTTCTACACTTACTGCAAAGTTGTGGTAGTCTCATGTCAGCTAATTTGATTCTACACAACTATGTCCATCTGCAGCAAATTTCTGTAGTGCAGACAAACCCAAAGTGGTATCTCTAAGCAGATTGCAGTCATGGCTGGAGTTGTGACACCCTGACCATTAACTAGTGCTGGACACAGGAGAAGAAGTCCACAGTGCAATGTTTTATCTCAGGTGCACAGTTGTCAACTTTCACGTGGTAAATAAGCACTGCGACTTTCAGAATAAGCCAAAAATCAAGCTAATCTCATTTCAAAACAAGACCAAAACAAGCCAGTCCCTAAGAACCCTAACACTCTATGTGATAAGATCTCCCCGACGTGCAGTCTGGGGCTGTGGTGGGCCCGTTGTGCACCCCTGACTCTCTCCCCCCCTTGCCCCTGCTTGTCCCCCCTTGTCGGGAGCCGATCAAAAAATGAAGCAACAAGCTATAACAAGCCACAAGCCAATCTATAATCCAAACACTAGTCAACAAGCAACTCACAAGCCAATTAAGCCAAAAACAAGCCCAATTTCTGTGTTGTTGTTGTTGTTTGCGGGTTTTGCTCATGTGCACTCTCCCTAGCACCACCAAAGTCCATATGCCCTCACCACTAGCACATGCACATTGCACTCTCACCCCAGCTTATCAACCAGCACAGCTCAGTAACACAATTTAATCCTTAGTTGTGAAAAAAAAGCTCAGCTCAGTAAAATATGAGAGAGAGATTCTAAAACTGTACATTTGGAAACACAGGTTAGTTATTAATATCATCAACTGCAAACTTTGACTGGATTATCACAGAATGAGAACAGTTGGCACTTCTAGTTTTATTACTTGTAAATAACTGAAGCAATGAAATAATTAGTTTCTACAGGCGTCAATGGCTGAGGACTCGGATAGGTAAGACTGATACGTTCCCGGAAAGTTTCACACTATTTTTTTTTTAAACCAGCGTAAGCAATAATTATCATACAAGTTTTCACAGGGTTTTTCCTTTTACAGCTGCTCTTCTCAAGCAGTATGTAAATATAAGGAATACAGTGTAGTTAGGCAAAGTGCTGATTAATGAACTGTGTTATGGCAACTGATATTTATAGCTAAGAGGTAACTTCAATGTGTATTTGCAATTCATATGTTACTGATCGTATTTTGGATTGTGCTCTATTTCTGTACGCCAACTAGTCCCCGATCCAACAAATTAAGAGTAATCTCACTAAGTAGACTTCATTAAGGTTACTTCTGTGCTTAAAGTTTAACATGTGCTTAAGTGCTTTGCTGGATGGGGCTCTAGAGCAGTGTTTCTCAACCTTTTGATACCAGGGACCAGAACACTGGCTTAAAAAAATCTAAGGACCAGATGTGAACTCTTTACTCACTGCAGGATCATGCTCTTACTGCTGCTGGATATGGCTAGTGTCACATTGCAAGCTCTGATGTGCAGATGTAGAGAACTATGCTTAGAAAGATTCATTGCTAAACCAGGGTGGCAGCAGCAAATATTAACATAAGTTAGCCAGAGCCGACAGGTCTTCTGCACTGATTTGAATAATACTTTATTTAATAAGAACGTTGTCAGTACAGTTTAGCTACACTTATTGCACCTGCCTTGAAATAGGTGCTGTAAGCACTTTGCCAAATGCATTCAGTGGGAATTGAGGGTGCTTGGCTCCTTTCAGGATGAGATCCATACTCTGTGATTCTACCCAGCTGACTGTCACACGGAACAATCTGTCCCTCTGGAAATGGTGTCAAAGTCACACTTGCTCCAAGAGTCCCAGACACCCTAAAGCAGCAAGGAAGAAAGTTCTTCCCAGATGACTGAAGAATTTTAAAAGGTGTGGCAAAAAGCAATCAGGCTTCCTTGAAGAGGTCAGCTGTGGAAAGGAAAGGAGCAATGCAGCTGGAAGATGTACTCCTGCTGTAATGTAAGGGTAACACCCTGGCTGCATTTCCCTCCTTGGCTAAGAGGACTTTTTCCCAACATAATGGTTATTGGGTGGCTCCAGGAGCAGGGCCGGCTCTAGGCACCAGCAAAACAAGCTGGTGCTTGGGGCGGCACATTTTTAGGGGCGGCATGGCCGGCGCCAGAATGCCGCCCCTAAAAATGTGCCGCGGCCGCCCTAGCTCACCTCCGCTGCTGCTGCCTGGGAGGGAGGGGGAGATCCCGAGCGGCCGCGGCACGCGAAACAGCCGTTTCGCGCGCCGCTTCTCCCCCTCCCTCCCTCCCTCCCAGGCTTGAGAGCCTGGGAGGGAGGGGGAGAAGCGGCGTCCACGCTGCGGCCACTCGGAGTCTCCCCCTCCCTCCCTCCATCCCTCCCAGGCTCTCAAACCTGGGAGGGAGGGGGAGACTCCGAGAGGCCGCGGCGCAGGCGCCGCTTCTCCCCCTCCCTCCTAGGCTTGAGAGCCTGGGGGGAGGAGGCAGGGAAGGGGCGGAGTTGAGGCGGCGCCAGGGGTGGGGTAATTAAAAAACAGGGGGGGGGGGCAAAATTGTTTTTGCCTTGGGCGGCAAAAATCCTAGAGCCGGCCCTGTCCAGGAGCAACCTGCAGCAGGTAAGTGTAACTATATAACTGCAGCCCAAAGACCAGGAGGCATTTCTTTTATTCAGCCAGAGCTGGATTATCTTGGAGGCTACATGGCCCTGGATGAAAGAGCTGCATGAAAAGTCCTGAGAATCACAGAGCAGCAAAGTATGGGAGATGAATACTCATTTCAGTGATCTATCTTCCACCAGGTGATTTTTGCAGTTTACTGGTATTGAGCTTTGTTAATGAGAGAAGGCTTCCACCTATCTTTCTTCAGAGTAGGCTTACATTGAGGCAGCATCAGTGACCTTCCAGTGTCTGCACAAACCCACAGATACCCCGAGATTGGAGAAGGGCCTGAATCAAAACTCCATCTCCAAACAAACCTACATTTGTTTGGATCCTAACTGTGTAGCTGGCCCATGTGTCTAAAATATTCTGAAGCAAACCATTGGCCATAAAACAACCCTCCAGTTTGAGTCATTTGAATGTCAGTCTGAACTTTGTAGCTCACGGGCTTCTTCATAGTGAACTGGTTTGGACTCTTCAAGAGAAGATATATCACTGTGATTTTGCAGTATGTTCTATGTTCCCCTGCAACAAATGAAATCAGAGGTGCCAGGACATAAAGATGCCTCTCTTTACTATTTAATCATCCTTTTCATCAGCATTTATAATTAATTTGTAATTCATACTCAAACAGACATTAAAAATCACACAGACCAACTTATTTAAAAATGTTAATGAAGTGGTAATGAAATGGGCAACCTTAATACAATAGTGGTGTTGTGTCAGGATCCCGAAATGATTGAATGCCAGAGCCACTAGTAGGAAATTTCCTACTTCATCTGAATTTCTATATATTTTCTTTGTGCTGATTTGCTTAATAAAGTTTGTATAAAAAAAGGCAGACAGAGATCTATATTTAGCTTTCACTTGGTTATTCTTTACAACTATAAATGGCACAGTAATTAATTGTTTCTTAATTAGATATAGACAGTTGAAATAAGCATTTTTACAGATAATAAACCACTAAAGTTCAGTGCAAACTAATAAATTCATGATCAGAGTGAAAAAAATCAGGCCACTAAATTACAATTTGATGAAAAAACAACGAAAATGCTATATTGATATATAATCTCCTCCCTTACACAAACTTTCTGTGGCCACAAAACAGCTGATTAAACTGACAATGATCATAAAAGCCCTTCCCATCACCACGTCCAATAAGAACAGAAATGTTCACGCTTTAAAAAAAAAAAAAAAAAAAAAAAAAAAAGTCAGTGAAAATCTTTTATTTAGTTAGTTTCAGTTTCTAGAATGTACTTATTGTGCTCCTAGGCCCATGTATTAATTATTGTGTTTTCAATTGTACAAAACAAAAAAGGGACACACTGGCAACTTGAGGATTTAACAGCCTCCTGAAAAGCAAACTAAGTGATGCTACATGGAACACCTGACTAAACATACAGCGCCACCCAAAATGTCAACAAACCCAGATACTATCAGACCTACAGGGGGAAGCAAGCTTCTGAGCCAAGAGCCATTCACTGACAATATCCTACCTCCTGGGGCTTTTAGCTTGACCAAGTCATTTGATCTGAACCACTGGAAAATTATGTGAGGAAAGAGGCAGTCTCTAAGCTGGCCAGGACCTGAACCCTTATAGGGCTTTATTTATTAAAAACCAACACCTTGAACTCAGAGGTGAAAGTGGGCCGGTACGGTGTACCGGTAAGAAGTGGCCGCCGGTACCAGCCCGTACACAGCCGATGTCGCTGCCCCTTTTGCCCTGCCCCCCCCCCCCCCGGGCCGCCGATGGGGTGGGGGGAAAGGGGCAGCTTCCCCGGGGCCCAGCGATTTAAAAGGGCCCAGGGCTCCCGCCTGCTGCTACTGTGGCAGCGGCTAGAGCCCTTTAAATCGCAGCCAGAGCCCCAGGCGGCACAGGCCGGGCTGTGTGGAAGGACTGGGTGGGGGAGCATGACCCCCCCAGCCCCGCCCCTTCTGCCCAAGGCCCAGCCTCCAGACCAGTAAATCTTTTATCTTACTTTCACCCCTGCTTGAACTACTATTAGCAGCAGACTGCAAACTGCTGCTGAGGTGTAACGTGTTACAAGCGAGACACAACTCTGAGAACGGCAGCTCCATATTACATGGAAGCATTGAGAGTGATATTCGGTTGCTGCCCCATCCAGAGCAGTGACAAAGATATGGAGATCTGTGGTCATGCCTGCATCTGAGAGAAGAGGTTGTCAAGAAGAGATGAAAGAAAAACACAGTTGACCAGAACCTCCCTGTGGCTGCATGGCTGTGCATGCTGCTAGCAGGTGAAATGCAAAGCAGTGTGCCTGCTGTGTCAGGTAGCTGCCCTCTGGGGACACTAGATGGAGGGTGGCAAAGGAAAGCAGTACAGTACAGCCTTCCCATGGCTGATAAACACAAGGGATGGAATCTTGGCCCCACTGAATTCAGTAGGAGTCTTACCATTTTCTTTGATGGAGCCAGGATTTCACCCAAATGCAGAACTGAGTTCACAACATTTTGATGACACTGAAACCCAAACTACCTTAGTTATCTCCTCCAGCAGGCTCTAGTACAGGTTAATCAAGAGTGATGACAAAACAGAATCCTGTGGCATGGCACTTGAGAGAGCTGTTGGGACAGATGAGCAGTCACACAACACAGCCTCCCACATCCTATCAGTTCACCGTCTGACACCCTCAAAACACAATTCCATCTTCTCTTATCAGGATCCACAATTTTATCAACATCCAATGGCTATCAAATGCAGCCAACAGATCTAAAAAAACCTAGCAAAGATATTTGGTCTTCCATCCGTTGGGAAAAGATACCACCAATCCTGCCATATACAAATCTAAAACCACACTGAAAGGGCCCAAGAGAGCAAAAGGAAAACAGATAAAGCCAGAGCTGCCGTGCCACACCCTTCACAATAAGGTTCCCTGACACAGGAAGGTAAGAGACATGGTGATAATTAGTGAGATTATCAGCATCCAGAGATGACTCCTTGAGCAGGGGCCTAAAAGTTGCTCATTTGAGCAGTGCTGGCACCTGGCCTTCCCATATGGAGATGATGACACTATCCACCAATAACAGTTCTAACAGCCTTCCTGAATTCAACAGGAGGATTTTACTAGCCAGGTAGTATGCCGAACAAAATTCTTCAAAAACATTCTCTCTCTTGCAGCTTGCTGAACCCAAACACACACAGCCCTGGGCTAGTTAGGGCATGAGAACCACAAAGTGAAACTGACTAAAACAAAAAGTGAAACTGGCCAAGCAGTTTGTTTCTATTGCCCAAGCTCAGGGCTGAACAAAGAGTAAATAAAGAGAGGGACTTTGACTTCACACCTGCACAAGTAACTAAAACCCTCTTCCCTTCCCTCCTACACAGATTATCCAGGTCTTGGATTCAGCCATGTGGATTAAGCAGGGTTAATTATCTAGTTCATCCCATACTGGAAGAATGAGTAGAGCTTTGGTTCCACCCCCCATTCACTGGCCAGAGTAGCTGAACTAGTGCAAACTAAGGTGGGGCAGAGGGTAGTAATTAATGCTTGTATAGGCTAGCAGGAATTTACCTCTCCTTAAAAGGAAGCAGGAGGAAGGGGAGGAATTACGTCTGAGAGGTGCTCTGAGTCAGGAGATCTCCCAGGGCTGCTTCTGGGGAGGTGCAACTCATACCAGACCCTTTTGCTCAGAGCTGTGCCTGAAGTCTAATTGTAGCCCTTAAGGACTATGATTCCATTCAAGTTACTACTGTGGCAACTTCTTACTCATATTTAACAGATAAGAAAGAATACAGCTAAATAGGCATTGCTCATGCAAATGTGGGAGAGGGCCCAGCATTTTGTGGCATGTGAGAGGCTTCTGAGAATTGGGCCCCTTTTGGGGGAGGGGATAAGCCAGGGAAAGAAAAAGTAAGAATTTCATTTCACAACTACCCCTAAATAAAAATGAACTAAAAGTTTAATCTTGCCCTGAAATCCTGGCATGCCAATAGTATTGGCAAATGAAAACCAAATTAAACATATATGAATGGTGTCCCATACCAAATCTAATCACTTATTTTTAAATTTGGAAGGGCTTGAACAATTGAAAATATCTGGGCTGGGCTTAGAAAGAAATTCCACACATCCTTTTCATGCATCACAACGGCATAGCTAACTATAATACATGGCACTGAAAAGAAAGGAAAAAAATGTTAAACAATAAAGAAATACAAAAGAAAAACTGTAAAAATTTGCCTAACCCTTATGATGTAAATGAACAAATATGCATTTAGCATAGCTTGTTTTTACTTTCTGCTGCAGGTAGGGTCAAGATACCATTATAAAAGGGAATAACTCTGTACATAATAGAAATATTTATGTAATGAATAACTTTGGTGTGCTGGCTAGATAAGGGAAACGCAAGTCTGACCCTAGTTCATTTCTCTCCTGTGTGAATTAGCAGTCGCTACATTGAAGTCAATAGACTTACACTCACACAAGTCTATTTTAAGCCTATGTAAAATGAGTGTAAGTAAGGAGAAACAGGCCATGGATTTTAGTCATACATGTGAATGACGACAAACTTCTACATCTCTATAAAATATCTTTATTTCTGATGCTACAAAAGGGTGTGCTGTCAGAAGTTATTTTGTTTGTGAATATTTGATTTTGGTTTCATTTTGTGTTGTGATATAATAAATAGATTATATACCCCAACTAAAGTTTAATTGATACACAGTTTCTACTTTGGCCAATCTGAAAAACGCATTGCCATATACCCACAATTTTCCTACTGAAAGATTTCCAGAATAAATATAAAATATGACTTTCTTTGCAGTATATTAACAGCATCTGGGGGGACTGTGTGGATCAAGAGAGTTAACAAGATAAAGGCTTTCATCTCTATATTGCCATTTCAAATTCAGTCCAGATCAGTCATGACCAAAAACTGTTACCATCTGATGGCTGTAATGGTCCCATGTGAAATGAGTCAGTGGGCTCAAGTCCAATTTCCAATAGACAAGCACCCACATCACAAAAACAACCGCTCTTGCCACTAATTGAAACCATTCTCTGCGGTGGCTAAGGAATGACTGGGCAGAGACTGAACTACCCTCTCACAGAGGTCTCTCCAGGCATTGAATTGTGCTGGGGAGGAGCGATGGTCCAGTGGTTAGGGTGCTAACCTGGGCTACAAGAGATTGAGTTCAATTCACTGCTCATCCGGACTTCCTGTGTGACCTGTACAAGTCACTTAGGCCAAATCCTCAAAGGTATTTGAGGATCTGGGCCTTAATCAACCTGTGCCTCACTTCTCCACCGGCAAAACAGGGATAAAAGAAACTTCCCTACCTCACAGGAGTGTTGTGAGCCTAAATACATTGAAGATTGTGAGGTGCTCAGATACTAAGGTGGTGAAGGCCATATTAGATAGAGAGGAATAGGTAGGGCACATTGGTGGGCCATTGTGGGAAAGTTAGCATATGCAGTAGCAGTGCAATTTCTGTTGTTTATTTTTAACTGTGTTACCAAGGTGCCTCGAAGCTTCAACCAAGATCAGGGCACCATCGTGCTAGCACTGTACATACACATAGTTAATGGAGACAGTCCCTGTTTTTAAAATAAGAGTGACAAAAGGTAGGAGAGGAAATAGAAGCACAGACATACCTCTGTCCAAGGTTACATAGCCAACAATGGCCATAACTAGGAATATAAACCAGGTTTCCTGATTCCCTGTCCTGTGACCTATCCACTAGATCATAGTCTCATGTACTATAATTCAGCACTTTTTACTAACATTAACCTTAGTGGCACTGTCCATACGAAATCTAGTTAAATTTTAAATCCTCCATTTGTCCATTAATTTCTCTGCCAAACTGTGTTGTCCCTATTTTAAAAAATGTATTCCTTCCCTTGTTTTTACCTAAAAAGTCCAACACAAATAACAAGTGGAACAGGGAAGATGACTATACAAAATGCCATCAAATTCACAAAGTGAGAACATTAGAAAGAATAGAGCTCCTCCCGCCCATCACCATCCCAGCTCAGTTATAGCAATCTGAAGTGCTATCGTAACAATAGCTGGGACAATATTTTTAGACAAAATTATGGCTTAAGTTGAAAGCATCCTTTACAAACAAACAATAAATCATCTACAGTGGACAGAATAAAAGAAATATAAAAACATCCCAACCCAACCCCCACCCCCCCCACCACACACCAAATCTAACCAAGTCTATCTATCACTAAGCTTGTGTCACAAGCCAGCTCACAAAGAGCATAACTTCATCACACATTAAAACAAGACAACTGCAGCTTCCAACTACAAAAACACAATATAGGGATGCAGTACCAGGCCTAAGGGCAATGTTAACCCACCCACATTCCTATATATAATTTTCCTTAATTTACCAAATAAAGTTGAAAGCCTCCAAAACAAAAACTGTGTTAAAATATCAGCTCTTCACAAGGATAAACCATCAGCAATAATACTACAAAGAGACAGATTCTGATCCGCTTACTAAAAAAATGTAAAAAAAAAAAAATTCTAAAATTTTTTTTCTTCATCAAAAAAAATGGGGTTAATTGTGAAACAAGGTACACCTCTACCTCGATATAATGCTGTCCTCGGGAGCCAAAAAATCTTACCGCATTATAGGTGAAACCGCGTTATATCGAACTTGCTTTGATCCACCAGAGTGCGCAGCCCCGCCCCCCTGGAGCACTGCTTTACCGCGTTATATCTGAATTCGTGTTATATCGGGTCGCATTATATCGGGGTAGAGGTGTACTTCTCAGCATGAGAAAAGGTATCAGAATCTGTCCCAATGCCAGAGTTCTTGTGCTCACGGACATAGACACACGCACAAGGCACTATCCCTCCTTTCTTTCTAACAGTTTTGATCATGTGAGCCAGAAGAGGGTTGTGATGGATCAGAATCCAGGTTGAGTCAGAGAGTGAGTTTCTTGTCCATTTCAGATCTCTATACACTTGTAAGCATGGGCACACTATAGATAATCTAATTCTATTTGTCTTTTTAAATGACTAATATTTATTAACCCCAGTGGCTTTTGAATATTTTTTAGGACTTTAAAAATATTAGATTTCACCTGTTGTTTTGGTTGAAAAAATAAAAGACTATTCATTCATTCACTTATATCACACAGAAAGAAAACTTTGTTAGCACTAATAAGTATTTTTTATGAAAGCACAATCCAAAAAGATTTGCATCCATGGTCTTTTAAATGAATTTATATCAACACGCTCTTTAGTAAAGCAAAACCACGAACTTTAATATATTATTAACCACCAGGGGGAGCTTCTACAGCCTCTAGAACAGTGGTTCTCAACCTTTCCAGACTCCTGTACCCCTTTCAGGAGTCTGATTTGTCTTGTGTACCCCAAGTTTCACGTTACTTAAAAACTACAAATCAGATATAAAATACAAAAGTGTCACAGCACACTATTGCTGAGAGATTGCTTACTTTCTCATTTTTACCACATAATTATAAAGCAAATTGATTGGAATATAAATATTGTGCTTACATTTCAGTGTGATACTTGAGCCTGTTTTTCACTTCTGAGCCTTATCTGAAGCCTGAGCCCCACGCAGCAGAGCTGAAGCATATAACTGAGCTTCTCAGGACCCCCTATGGCATGGAACCCCAGGCATTTGCCCTGCTTGCCACACCCTATGCCAGCCCTGAACTTGCGCCCCCCCCCCGAAACCTGTCCCTTGGGGGCAGCAACCCCCAGGTTGAGAAACACTGATCTAGATGAGTTGAATACCCCCTAGAAGACCTAGGTGTACATGGGTTCCCCTGGTTGAGAACCACTGCTCTAGAAAAGAACAGAAACGTAACAAAAAACAAATTTAGCTTAAGGGCTACAGAGTTGAAACCTTGTATATTCCCTATTTCATCCTAAGCTTTGTGAGCATTCAAAACTTGATTATATTTTGTTTCCCCTACCAAAGAGAGCTAGTGAAATATTTTAGTTAGACACAGCATGATTAAGGCTGATAAAAATTAAGTGATCAAAACTTAAAGGAGTCTCCTCTCACCTTGATATAGCGGTGTAACTTGCATAGATGCTAAGGGTAGTTATTTGCTTGGATCAAAGGGAGAGTAAGGGCACTTTAGTTATCTATCTCATACAGAGAAAAAAGCAGGCATACTTAATTTTTGTAATCAAAACACACCACCCTACAGAATTTAAACTCAGAGGGCCATATCCTCAGCAGGAAGAAAATGACATATATATAGTGATTTCAACAGAGCTACCTCAATTTACCCCATTGGAGGATTGGTCCCACATGCTTCTCACCAACACAGATAGACAATCCATCCAGTAGGCTACAAGCCTGAGTTTAGAGTCAAAAATTTCCAAGTGTTAAATTGCCCCAGGAGTGAGATCCTCTATTGTTCCATGAATTCAAGAAAAACACAATGAGAACCATGCATAAACATTAAGAAGAGTATGTATAAGCTATAGTTTTTTTTAAAGCAATTTCCTAGTTGATACCACATACATAAAAATCACAAAAATAAGATTTAGTTTTTACAATGAGAGAAATGTAAAGAAACTGGATTTTGATACTTCTAAAGTTATGCAGCACCTTTCTCAATAACAAGGACATTTAGTTTTATTATATTATTATTTAAGAGTGTTGGACACAACTGCAATGGTTTTGGTTCTTGTGACAATGCTCTGGTTCCAGATCAGGGTCCTGGCTACCATGCAGATAGAAGTAACAGCAATGCTTTTGTTCTCACTTAGCTAGACTCAGTATCCTGACTTCCTATGACAAATAATATGCACTACTATTTACCTAATAGGCTATATTTTCTCCATATATAATGTAAATACAAGTGTCTCAGGTATACAAGGGCCTATCTTTACCAATTTAAAAACAAACCAGTCTAACATAATATTGACTGTCTATCAGCTGGCTAAACATTGCTGTCTGGAGTCTAATGTAGTAGTGTTTCCAGAGTCTCACACTACTTGCTCTACTAGCATTAGACACTCAAACTACTACCAGTATCCAATGTCAAAGCACTTGGAATCTTCCACAATAGTAATGCACTGGGGCTGAGACAAGGAGGAATAGAAAGAGTGGGGGTGAGAGGTGAGTTACAAGGTAGAGTTGGAATAGGGAAAGGGGCAGAAGAGTGAAGAGAAGGTAAGAGACAACAGGGAAGGAGAGGAAAAACAAACAGAAGAGAGAAGAAAAAGAAGCGGCAGAGATGTGTGACCTGCCATAAACCGAATCTCTTGTCAGTTACAGAAAAGAAATTTTGCATACAGAACAGACCTGTCAAGTACAGGGAAGCAGCAGGATTGATGGAGGGAAAATTCTGACCCAAGCTGTAGAAATATAGTCAGAGACATGAATCTTACTTTTAAAATGTTGACCCTCACCCCTATTTTTTTCTTTTATTGTGGGGGGAACATTGTCTCACATCAGCACATTTCTGAAATGAGCTATGGAAATAAAGAGAGGCAGGGTCCAAATACATAATAATACTTTGAGGAGTCACTTGTTAATAATGACAGCGAAGACTCCAGGAGAAGCGAGTAAATCAGCATTGCTTCCATTTTACACATAGGGAAACTGAGCCTCAGGGAGGAGGCAGATATATGGCAAGGCCACACTGTAAATCTGTCACAGAGCTGGGATGAGAACGCTGAAGTTCTTCTTCGCTCCCAACCTTTTGCACAAGCCATTAGATTTTGCTGCTTCCCTCTTGTAGCAGAATCAGCAGTGGGAACTTTCTGAACATTATCCAGCATAAGCAGTGTGTCACATTCACTGGTGCTATACAGCTTGTCTCTCATATCTCAAAATGGTGCTTAATTGATTTTGAATCTTTTTTTTTTTTTTAAACGGAAGTGACACTCTATCCAGATGTAACTGAATGACTGCTAAAATGCCGTGTTTTAAAGCTGAAAAGAATCCGCAGAGACCTGCAATAAACTCCTTTTTTTTAGTAATCTGCTAAAAGCTAACCTTCAGTATCACAAGTAAGTCATTGTGTGCAAGAAAAGACCACTGTCTGTACTACTGCTGCACACACAATAACTATTCTACAGTATCCAATACTGGAGCGGAAACTCCTCACTACCAATGTAATGTGATTATGCATTATGGGGAATGCCCATTTAGTGCTACAGACAGTAAGAAAAATGACCAGTGAAAAAAAACAACACCCCACCATATTTACTTTCTGACTATTCAGTAGTGTTCACATTTAAAAAGAAAGAAAGAAAGAAAGCTACTGGTATACTGTATAAATTTATTCTATACATAGATACAATGGGAGATTAATTTATAGGTCACCATGCAAATTTAATATATTTCAAAGATTGTTAATGATCACACAACAGGGGATCTGCATAAATCCCTATGTCATGAAACAGAAGGCACATCTGCAGTGGAGTATACATATTTTGAGGCAGAACTAGACATAGAATGTCTGAGTTACTGCACCAATCTTTCTATCAAGTTATTGGTCTTGGACAAGAGATGCTGCGAATAGATCTTCTTGAAGAGCTATCCCAAGGCTTCACCTTAATGATAGGTGGTCAGATGCCCTCAATGAAGGCTGGGGTAAGCATTCCAGCAAGTTTCCTGAAGTGTCCCTCTTACTACCATCATTGCTTTTGTTGCTGTGGATTAAGTCTGAGCTAACTGTTCTATTTATTCTAGGCACTGGCATATCTTGGAGATGCCAGAGGCTGCATTGGTGAAGAAGATGGTTGACACTGAAGTCCCATGGTGTTTCCTGATCTCTCCACTTGGAGTCATGTGTATGTTACAGAAGAGTGACAACATTGAACTCTGAAGGCCTTCACATAGTAAGGCGGACACATGCTCATCATGATTGCCTGTGTATGAGGTCAGACTGAACCCGGAATAGTGCTGTTCCACCCATTCCCCCAGCAGAAGCTTTGAGCTAAAATATCAAAGGGGCTGAAAGATGGAGCAGTAGAAGCATGGAGATTTGACCTTGGACCATGGCAAGAAATAGGTTTTGAACAGATTGCTGCAGTGGTGTGTACCAGTTCATTTGGTACATTTTAATGTGGGATGTGTTTAGTTCAAGTCTTTGCTAAAATGTTATCTGTGGCTGCAGTAACATTAGAAGTTCCTTATCCAGGTACTACAGTATTTGCTTTAAGAGGAAATAAAAATGCAGTCTGCAACAATAACAGCCAGACCAATTGGTTCATTTTCAGGTGCCCAGACAGTGAATGTAGGGGGTGGGGAATGCGCAGAGACTATTCCCACCTTGCATATCCCATGCAACTGCACAGTAACTTGCACCAATACAATAGTTTACAGAATCACAGCGAAACAGATTGACCTCCAAAATACATCCCCATTAAAATGTTTCTGATTTCAGGTCATTGTGCATATACCCCAAAAGAGCCAATGACCCTCTCCTACAGGCATGATAACCTCAAGATTGTCAGGATGATCTCTTCCCAGCTGGGAGTTCCTCACTCCTTTCCATCAACAGACTGGCCAGAGACCAAATCCTGAGCTGGCAACCACTTCAGAATATGTTTATCGAGCGTTAACCTCCATTTAGCCATGATCTTCACCATAATGCGCATCTCTTTTATCTTTTGCTGCCAAAATATAACATCAGGAGGGATGGAAGACAGTTCATTTCTCAGCAGCTACCACAAATACCCTAAATATATATATTTTCCTTTCTGAATCTTTAAGAGGGAGATGTCTGACCTAGAATATAATGAAAGGGCATTTGATTCAAATTTTGTATCCAATGTTTTTTCTTACTTGGTTTGTTTATCTTCTTCCAAAAGAAAGTCAACATCGGCCAGTCTGATTGGGCAACCTTACTATACTGCAGAGTCATCAGTAAAGACTGGACAACAAATTGTCCCTTCTGGTTTTGTGGCAAAGGTTGAAAAGCATCTGGTGGTAACTTTCTATATGGATTTTCCTCTTGTCAGTAGAAACCATGACAGATATCAGCCTCTCCAGAGTCCATAGCTTCAGTCACCCTGTTCATATGCTTACCCCCATGTTTTTTAAATCAAATGCAGACCCTTCTGGATCTTCAAGGCATAGTTTACATAATGGGTCAAGTTTTCCAAAAGGGCACCCTCCATTTGCAGACATAAATGGGGCTTGCATTTTTGCATCTGCAACAGAACTGTGCACACAAATCAGCATGCTTCTACTTCTACCCTTCTGCTTGCCATGCAAATTATATAGTCAAGGGTGCGAGTGTGCAGACTTCAGACCACAACTGAAATCCATGTGCAAAAGTATAAGCGCAAGTTGTGTCCACAAGAGAACAGGCCAGGCCTCAGCCCTTCTGAAAATTTACACCATAGTGTCAGACATTTATCATCAATAGGCTCTCATAAAAACTTAAGGGAAAACATTCCCCCTCCCAGATGACTTAAGTAGGGTGAGAACCCCTTTCACCTTAAAAACCCCACATACCCAAGCCTGAAACCTCTCTTCCTCTTCCTACACCAAGCTTGGAGCCCAGCAGGATCTGGAACCTCTAATCAACTCCCCGCCCCAAGGCTCCAAATCCTTCCTTGCTCCAAGATAATTCCCCCAAGGCTTATAACTCATCCCCGTCCCCCAAACTCTAGGTTCAGAAATCCCTCCTCCAGGCCAGAACCCTTCTCCTGCCCACTTCAGTAAGTCCACATTTCCCACCTTTGTCCCCCAGATTCTTGACATTAACTCCAGCTCAGAAACCCTGAAAGCCCGTCCGCCCAACTCAACCTGCCAGCTCAGAAATCCTCTACCTGTTGCTGGGCTTGTAGAAGCAGGAACAGAGGCAGCCGGGATAGACTGTGGCTCCAGGCAGCAATCCCCTTCCTTTTGGGAAGCTAAATTGAATTAGTCCAATTGTATTGCAGGCAGGGGGCTGGAGAAGTTCTGCCCTCACCAGGAACTTCCTAGGGGCAGTAGGTGGTACTGCATATTGCAACTCAGCAGCCACATCATACACACTACACAGCGTCTAGTATAAGCTGATGGCTGGGGCTTAGCCACCCCACAAGACTCTAGTGACCAGCTGCCTCTGATGCAATACCCTTCACTGCATCACAGAACAGAAAAATGGAGAAAGCCTAGTAGATCCCATCCCCAGGCCGGTACAGAAATGTTCCTCCCAATGCTTTAGTACTTTTAAATATCACAAGCACAGGAACTTACCCCACTTCTCTTAGGACTGTCAGTAAGTCAGTGGGATTTGAGGGTATTTAGCAGCACACAGAAACCACTCAGCATCCCTCAATCCTTCAGCCTCTCTGCTGAGACTGGTACCAAGGGCGTCAGTTATGGGACTTTTTGCAACGTGGAGATCTGTCCACTGTGAAATGACCTGAGTCCACCAAATATATTTTATAGGCTATCAACCATCATACATGAACACAGTAAGATTACTACTGATCTCAAGCCTGGTCTACACTAGGACTTTAATTCGGATTTAGCTGCCTTAATCCGAATTAACCCTTCACCCGTCCACACTACAGAGCCAGTTAATTCGAATTAAAGGGCCCTTTAAATCGATTTCTGTACTCCACCTCGACGAACGGAGTAGAGCCTAAATCGATTTTGTTAATTCGAATTAGGGTTAGTGTGGACGCACACCACCGAATTACTGTGGTTTAAAACCGAATTAAGGTGCTTAGTGTGGCCGCGCACAATCGAATGTATACAACCTGTTTCCCAAATTCGAATTATCTAAATTCGGATTAATCCTGTAGTGTAGACATACCCTAAGTTGGAGATACAGGTGTAATTTTTGATGTGAAAGTCTTCATATTTCCCTACAGATTCCCTGAACAATTCCATCCCGCTGAAATACTCTCAGCACAGCATATGGATGTGTTGAAAGCTTATTAGTCAAGTTGCCTGGAGCCTCATTTTGCCACCCTTTCTTGTGTTGAGTAGTAGGTAGTTATGTGAGCAGTCCCACTGAAGCTGATGTGGCTGCTCAGATACATACTGCTCCATGTGAGTTATGGAGGCAGTACAAAGCCCTTAAATAGGATCTGTTGTGTGTTTTGAGCATCTGCTCTAACTGTGTCCAAGTATTAAGAGTAGGACTCAGTGTCTTGAGCATCAAGGTTCTTTGGCCAAGGTTCAGGTCAAATATTGCAGACCCTACACCTCCTTGGCCAAAGGAATTAGATGATATTTATTCTCTTCTTCAAACCAGGGTGGCAGAGCTAAAAACAGAAACATGTTTTATTATGAATGTATAGGTTTTGTGTTGTTACAATCAAGCTGTTTTTACAGTCCAAGTCTATTCATTCATGTTTGTCAACATAGTAGCAGTTTCAATACATTGATATTAAAACAAAAAAAGAAAAGTGGCTAAACAAGCTAAGATTTTATACAGAACTCCTGAAGTTATTTAAAACAACAGTCATTCTGAAGCACCTCAAGGGTTAAATCAGTTTTCCTAACTGGAAACTCTACTAGAATAAACCAGCTGTGTTAAATGCTCAGACCCTCTATTCCTGAGCAACCAGATTTAAATCCAGGTTACCACCACTCAAACAGGGGCTTTTAGGGAAAACGGGGGAGGGGAAGTCAGTTATGCAAAGGAGGCATTTAAAAAAAAAAAAAAAAACCCATCTCTCTCTGCGGCCAGTGGGGCACAGAAATCTATGCTGATCATAATATAGGAATGCACCAATGCCTTATCCTCACAACCTAATGGAAAACAGTATCCTGGAAACATTCCCTTTTCTACCTTTTTCTTCAGAGATCCTCTACACACCAAGTGAAACACTTGGCCCAATTTTGCTTAACCTTACTTTTAGCTGCTCCTTCTTGGATAGCCATGTGGCCTTGACTAAGTCAGTTTACCTCAGTTTTCCCACCCGTAAACTAAGATAGCAATACTCACCCTGCTTTGCAAAATGCTTTGAGATCTATAGACAATTAAAAAAATCCAACATATTTGTCACATGCTTGCCTGAGCCAGTGGATGTCTTACAAAGCCAGCCATTTTACAGCAGTAAATTGATATTCAACTCAGAGCTACCTGGAGTTTAGATTCCATAAAACAAAACAGTCCTTTTCAAGTGCAACCAAAAAGATGCAGACAGGGATAGGCCCCAGGACCAGGTGAGGTTTGCTGGATTATCACACAGGAGCTCTTTCCTCCCATCTCAGCTTCAACCAGACCTACATCCTGGAAGAAGCAGCCAGCATTTTTAATCTTGCCTTCTGGGTCCTGATTGGCTTCTGTCTGCTCCAGCCCCTCTAGCCCCTGGAGAACCACTTCTTATGGGTTTCACCAGCATCTGCTGCTCAGAGAGGCCACCCAGGATCACTTACAGATCTTAAAATTCACTGTTCTTTTTATCCAAAGGTCACCTTATTTGGGAGGGGTGCATCAAGGTGGTAGGGGTTCCAGCATGGGGGTAATAAATGCCTGGTACACCCTGCCATAGTATTATTATTAAATGGCATTATATATTCACGTCACTCTTCTAGATCATACTATATTTTAGGTTATATATGGTACACACAAGCATGTGCCATATGTCTAGAGAATCTGGCCTAAACCGCTCCGAATAGCAGCAGCTTAACTGAATGGCTGAAGCATAACCTAATGCCCCCTTATTTCATGCTGGTGAGGCAATGAAAGAAAACCTATTTCCTTAGCATGACTGGAGCTCTGCTTTGTTTTTCTTGATCCTAGATTTATATTCATAGTTGATCTTCAATGAATCTTTGGTTGCTAAACAACAGCTCCTCTGTCTGCAGTCAGTGAGGATGTGGAAGAGAAACTGCCAGAAGGAATCATCTAACGGAGCTAAGGCTGAATTTACACAGTCTGCAGCATTCTCTGTTCAAATTGCCTTTTTTCTGGGCAGGTTTAATAGAATCCTGAAATCAGAGCAATGTATACGATCCAAGGTAACCCGACAAGTGTGTGATTTCTTTTGAAGTGTGTTCACACCCTCCTCTCTCTGAAGTTGATTTATGTATTGCAACACCTGTGTTGTCTTAGAAACACTTTGGCCAAGAATAACTCAACACGCAGTAGCAGACTCTTTTTTACACCTGACTCTGGGGCACAGAGCGGCACATCAGGTAGCTGACTCGTTTTGAATCAGCATGAAAGGCCCCGTTTTAAAGAGATAGAGTCAAAACAGAAACTTTAGGAGGGCGTGACACAGTAATAGCCCAGCTCAGCAAAAATTCTGGAAGGAGGCAGAGTAGTCTAAAGGACGGGGAAAAGCCTGACACATAAGGTGGGTCCTGAGGTTTCAAATCACCCTGTTACCTTTACTTTCCACATCCTCAGTCATTTAAACGTAACATGGAGGAGAAAGGGGAGCTCTGTGAAAAAAGAAATGCAGCATCAGGCTGGATCCAGGCTCAAAAGTGTGTTGCAAACGACAACCCATTTTGGAGAGAGGAGTAAGTTGCTGCCGGCCCTGGCAGCAAGGGAACAGCCTCAGGTAGCAGGCTGATGGCTGCAGGAACTTCCACAAATATTTTCTCGCCATGCCTCTTGATTGTTCAAGTGCTTCAGGCTCCCCATTTCAAGAATGACAGCAAGTGGCTCCTGTCAACCCATAACCAGATTAAAGCCTCCCTTATGTCCTATCTGTTCTGGGGGTTTATTTTAATCCAGAGCTCTCTGCATTCATGCAGATTTCATAAACATTACGGTTTTGTCTTTTTAAAGCACTGTCTGCTTTCCAGTTGTGGGATCCATTTACTGCAAAAATCTTTGCTCATTTGTTATATAAGTACAATGTATGGTTGGGGCCTCTGGGCACTCAAATACACAGAGTAAATAAAGAACCAAATAAATATTTAATGTGCCAAATTCAACTTTGGTGTAAGCAGACACACTCCTATTAATGGGTGGAGGGTTTTGCTGCTTACTCCAGGAATAAACTTGGTCCATTATTGCCATGTCTTTGAATGTATACCTTGCAAACAACGATCTGATCCTGCACTGAGAACTATGTGGTCAAACCCCTTCATCCGTGTGGAGCCCTGTTGGTCAATGGGACTCAATTCAGGCCCCGGGATCTGACTCTGCCATTTTCAGTATGGGGTTGGCATCCAAATATACAAAGCAACACCTATTGTAAACTACAGTACCAGCAAAAGTCACTTGCCTTTAAGACATGAAATCTGACTTCAATTCCCACCCCAGCCTCTGTACACAACTCTGGTAGTGCATAGAGTCTGACAGGAATCACGAGGGGACTGGGGACAATTTCCTGAATGCAGGAGCAGCAGAGGGCTGAAATAAGTAGCCCTATGTTGTATCCAGTAATGCCAATCTCAAGAGATGAAAAATCATGACTCAGACCCCCAAAATAATGATTGGCCCAAAAATCAAGAGAATTTTTAAAAAGTATTATATTGTGGGGTTTGGGGGTTTTTGGTCTGTCTTTTGATTTTTGAACTCCCCCTGCACCACGCCCCCCTCACCCCAACCTCACCTCAGCTCCTCCAGGTATTCTTCACCTCCCTCTCCCAGGTGGGGTGGGGGAGGCTGCAGCAGAGTCCCCTCTCTCCCTTCAAGGCTGGGGGGGGGGAGGAAGACAGTTTCATGGGCTCTTCATCGCCCACCCCGTCCTTTCCCAGGCTAAGTGTTGCGGGGGGGGGGGGGGAGAAAGAGAGGGAGCTGTTTGCTTTCCACCCCACTCCCCATGAGAATGGAGGGAGTTGGGGAGACTCTGTCAGCTTTCAGAAGGACTGAACTTTGCCAGGGGGCTGGAGTTTCTTCTCTCATTGTGAGATGAGCTCCAGCTCTCTCTGAAATCCCGTACTCACGAAAAAAATAGCAAGAGATGGCAATACTGCGTACCTCCTCACGGGTCCAAGTACAGGGCAGTGCTGAAGGCAGAGCTAGGTGCAAGAGAGGGAGTAGCCTGAGGGTATATCTACACTACAATTAAAAACCTGTGGCTGCCCTGCGTCCGCTGTCTTGGGCTCACAGGACTTGATCTAAGAGGCTCTTTAATTGTGATATTCACATTCAGGCTCAGGGTGGATTGTCCCAGAACTCAGGCTGCAGCCTGAGCCTGAATGTCTACAGCTCAGTTAAACAGCCCTGCAGCCTGAGCCCAGCAAGCCTGGGTCAGCTTGCATGGGCCAGCCATGGGTTTTTAATTGCAGTGTAGACATACCCATAGTGCTCGGCATGATGGGGATGCTGGGCTGTGGGGGGTACAGCTCACAGGCAGCCCAGGACAGGCTGCTATAAATTAGAGCTTTCCCTGGAGCAGCTCTAATTTACACCCGGTACCATTTCAGCTCCTGCAGTAGCCCAGAATCCAGAGAGCACAAAGGTGGTATCAAGCCCCCTTGCCTCCCCTCTCTATAAACTATGCCTTCTGTGTAGCATGTTTCAGGAGGCACAGCATAGAATCAATCCCATAGTCTTTAATTAAACACCTAACTAAAGCAAACAGCAACTTAAAACAGGGAGTTTGTTGTAGGAAGTGGCCCTTTTGTGCATATTATATAGTGTTAATGGCAGAAAACTGTGTCTGAAACATGAGATTATGCTGTGTAAGAAGACAATTATACTCTTCCTCACATACTCAGGATTACATATGTGCACAAAGTAAAGCCTAGCAAAGATTTAGCCATGCTTGTCTGGATCAGGGGTTCTCAACTTTTTTCTTTCTGAAGCCCACCCCAACATGCTATAAAAACTCCACGGCCCACCTGTGCCACAACAACTGTTTTTCTGCATATAAAAGCCAGGGTTGGCATTAGGGGTAGTAAACAGGGCTATTGCCCAGGCCCCACACCACAGGGGGCCCCGCGAAGCTAAATTGCTCAGGCTTCTGCTTCAGCCCTGGGTGGCAGGCTCAGGGCCCCAGGCTTCAGTCCCATGCAGTCAGGCTACAGCTTTCTACCCTGGGCCCCAGCAAGTCTAACGCTGGCCCTGCTTGGCGGATCCCCTTAAACCTGCTCGTGGCCCACAGGGGGTCCCAGACCCCTGGTTGAGAACCACAGGTCTGGATGATACGGCAGCTATATATACATACATACATAGCAACTGGATTTCTGTTGCTTCCAATTTAGAAATTGGAATCAGGGAAGCAAATAGCAACACAGTAAAATGCCACCCTTTTGGCACACCCTTTTCATCAGTAATAAAAAAAGTGAAAATTTCTGCCCTGTTATACATGAAGAAACCTCACTGAACTTGTATGCATACAAATGAATTTGGATCTAAACTTTTTAATCCTCCCGTTTATATTTTTGCACTTACAAAATGATTAAATAATCAATCTATTGTGGATCTATTTTAGGAATTTATTTGTATTCATTGAATTAAACTGCCTGACTTCTGGCACAAGCTGAATAAAAAGATTGTGTTATGTTGGGAAATATAAACAGGAGGAGACTATCAGAAAAAAGTTAATCACAGATCCCACACAACACTAAAGTTGCTAGGACATTTCCAGTAAACGTGCATAAGCCAGGTTTAATTGTTTATCATGGAATTTGAAGTTCCCATCAAATGTGCCTTTTAAAGGCCTAATTTTGCAAGCACTGAGCAACCTTAATTAGTATTGAAGACAATAGGAGCTGAGGGCATTTGCCAGGCTGTACAATCGAGCTGTAAAGCATTCTATTGCTCCCCATAATCTCCAAAGCAGAGTTCTAATATGAAAAATGCATAACCCTTTCATTTATATTAATAATATAACATTTATTTAAACAGCTATGTAAAGTATATATAAAAGTTGGAAGATCACAATAAGGTTTGAATTAAAGATTCACATTATTGAACAACCTGATGACCAATGTCACATACATTGGGGTAGTGCCATCAACTTTAATGGAAATACCACTGGTTTACACTGGTGTAAATGAGAGAAGAATGAAACTTATGGTATCTATATGCACACGACGGGCAACATTCTGCCCTGCAAATCATTGGGGCTGATCCTGTGCTGTGACTGCACTTAATCGCTCATCTATCATGTTTTTTTCCCCCCATAGGCTGTGAAAACAGGAATTTATAGGAAATCATATGTCCTAATAAAGACACATCTTGGTCCGATTCTGAAGCTCTTTGAATTGCGCCAAAAAAATTCTTCTTATGAGAAGCCAGCTGTAACCATTAAAAGTGTGAAAGCAGTGCATGGGAGATTTTGAGGTGCTATTACCTGGAAAATGATTTGATCATGATGGGAAATTCAGAACATGTCAGGTCATAAGAATATACTGCATAGCACAGGCCAAGAGATCATGCCTCTCGTCTTTATATTTGACATTAAACATTCCAAGTAAAAATACAGACATTTGTTCCTCCTAGAATCATCCAATACTTAAATAGCTACACCCACATCACTGGTGCGGGATCAGTCTCCAATAGCTACAGCATTAATATTATACTGGAATAATTATTGGAGGTATTGAAAGTAGAAGAAGAGGAGACTCCAACAGCACTGCAGAGGCAGATTTTATTTTGCACAGTGTACAGAAATGTGCAAGAAAGACACAGTCAAAACAAGAATATACATAGGAGTGACACTGAACTAATACAATAGTTAAACTGTAGGACAGTGTTCAGGAATACCCCCAAAATGCTGGAACAATCAGTGTCAGCCTAAGGTACCTGCTGCACAAGTGACAACTGCTCAGGTTGAAATTGTTGAAGGAGAGTCTTCACTTAACACCACAATGGCTAAAAAAACCCTGATGTGTTTCACTTGTGAATCAGGGTAACTCGCTTAAATAAGCCTTTCATTTCCATTATTCCTGCTTCTCCACCCCACCTCCTTCAGAGTGTCTATGTGCAGCATGTTAGCCATGCTGCAGAAAACCTTCACTTCCCAGTCTGAATATTAGATCAAGGCGTATTTCCCGGCTACTGTATTTTTCCATGTTAGGTGCATTAAAATCAGCCGTAGGTGGAAAGAAAAAGAGATTCCCCTCAGAGAAGCACCTCAATCATACTCCAGCCATGACTTTAAAACTCACTCTCACTAACTCAGGCCTTGTCTATATTACAAAGTTTTGTCGGCAAAAGCTGCCTTTTGCTGACAAAACAGAGGAGGTGTACACACTACTACAAAGCTACTTTTGGCAGCAAAACACTGATGTTTTGCTGACAAAATAAAACCACCTCAACGAGAGGCATAAAGCTTTTTTGCAGCAAAGTTAAAGTGATAAAGCATCTGCGCTGCCCCCCGCCCCACCCTTTCAAAGCTCTGGGAAGTATCTGACAGCTGAGTGTCCTGCTCCCTTTGGGGAACAAAGAGCAAATCACTCATGTGGAATGCTCCTGTTCTGCCCGGCACTAGGAACGCAGGGGAAGGCAGATTGCTGCTTCAGGGAGCAGGGGTGAGGGTTTGACATTCTTCAGCACCGAGAGCTCACAGAGCTGCTCAGGATGCCACTCCCGGCAGCTGAGGAGGTTGCGGGAGAACTCAAAGGGAAACACAGAACCACAGGCAGGCAGGCAGAGCGGGCTGCTTCGGGAGAGACTGCTGTGCCGAACAGAGCCCGGGGGTGACGCGGGAAGGTTTTCCCCTCCCCTGACCTCAGGATAGGTCATTCAACCTGCTGTCTCCCCCGCACCAGACATACCACTTTCCTCTCCCTCCCCCCACTACTCCTGGGGGAATTCTGCACCACTGCACAATGCAGAATTTTGCAGAAATTAACATTGTGCACACATCTGTTAGTCTTAAAGGTGCCACAGGACTCTCTGTTGCTTTTTACAGATCCAGACTAACACGGCTACCCCTCTGATATTGTGCAGGCAGAATTTCCTTTCCCCCACAGAAATGGGCTGCAGGGCTGCTAGCTGACACTAGGGGCCACTGGACCTGGCAGAGTCCAGCTCACACAGAAGACACTGATGGGGGGAGGGAGAGGCAGCTAGAGGGTTCCTGGCAGCTGCAGTTCCCCGCACGCCATGAGGGAAGGAAACAGCAGTGCGCAGGAAACTCCGTGCAAGCCGGGAACCAAGCATCAGGCTGTTTCTCCCTATGGATCCCTGGGCGGGGAGGGGGTACGGGTATCTGGGCAAGGGGGCACCGCTGTTAGGGTCTGGGGGAAGATGGTGCGGTGTATTTGGGCCGGGGGCCCCGTGGCTGAGCTCTGGGGGGAGGGAGTGCGAGTATCTTTGTAGTGTAGACAGGCCTCACAGTGTGACTCATTATCCCCATTTTACAAAGATTGGATTAGAACTAAGTAACACGTATATGTAAGTAATCAGGTAGCATTTTGCACCTGTTCATGATGAATGGGATCTAAATTTACCCCATACGTTTAATGTTTATTTCAATAACAAAGCAAAATATAAACCTCAACCAAAACTTTTCTCTGACTTGTTTTTTCCCTGCAGGATCCCTTTGCCCTTGCCCTTAGTTTTCCTCTTAGGATGGAGGTAAGAGAATCTAGTCTGGCTGCCAGGGTGATCAGCAGAATCAATTTTCATCTCTCTGCAGGATCATAGGATCTGACACACTATTACAAATATGCATTTCTGTAATGACATTTTTTGGTGTTCTAAATGCATACTATTATGTTGTATCATGAAGAGACTATGGAATAGTGATGATATACAATTACAGTAAAAAGTCAGCATTTATCCACTATTATCAGCTATGTTCATCTTAGGCCTCATGCAGCCGTGCTCCATTCTTATAAAATGGTTCAATGGATAAACCAAAACACTCAAATATAAACATCCCCTCCCAACAACTGAGTGATGCTGAAACCCACTGTGCGCATCCCATTTAGTTTCAGCATTAGAGGGATGAGGTGACTTACATGTGAGTATATCTGAGCGTTAATTGGCTTGAAAGTGTGGTTTCCATGCCAATTAAAGGCTGCACAAATATTCCTTCTTGCCCTCATGTCAGAGTCTGTGAGTAATGTATTAAGACAGAGGATGCTTTTTAAGGGCTACAGTCTACTACTGTTGCCTGTGTTGAAGTGAACTGAAGACAGTGAGAGCTTTGTGCTAAAACAGAGGAGTAGAACGTGACCTAAATATCCTAGGGAACTTTGCTTTAGCCAATGAATAACATTTAGAAAGGGGTTTTCTCCATTTAATTAAAAAAAAAAAAGAAAAAGAATATTTAGAGAGATTAAAATTCCATCTCTTCCATCTAGCCAGCACTCCTCCACTGGCTCTTTTACTTACTTATTCTTCTTTTCACATTTCCTTGCCTTATTCTTGATGCTTCTATAACGGGGCATGCACGTTACATATTATCGTGATTACCCATCAATGGAGGACCGATCCTGCTTCACAGCCGTGAATTTTGCCAACCTCAATGGGTGCAGGATCGGAACCTAGTTGAGGTATGATAGCCTACAGCATCTAAGCAAATGGTGCTATTTTGTTTGAACTTTAATGGCTAAATGCTGCCCTTATATAAGTGCACATATAACTCCCATTGACTGCAGAATTTAACCCTTGTGTTACATTTTTAAAAAATGTGTTAATAGATACTTGCTATCTACCATCATCAAAACTCTCTTTTTTTCTTTCCCAAACAAAACACAATATTGACGTAGAGTTAAGGTGCCTGAAGCAATTACTCTAACCCTGATGCAAAATAAATAACTGCAGCATTAGCATTTAAAACCCATGCATTAGAAAGACTGGAAGTGACAAGCCAAAATGAGGTCCTACTCTGAAAATTGGCACTTTCTTATCAAATAGATCTATTCCCCTCTGTGTTCAGAATTGCCTTTACTGACTCCAGTGACAAAACTAAATGTCGCTTTTCATTCCTGGTGCACAGACTTAAGAGGTGGACAGGGCTTGTTTTGGCTGCCTGCACAGGGGTGAACTTCACCCCGGCTGTATATGCTTCTAATGGTCCAAAGTAGTGGAGCTTTACTCCTGTACATCTCCTAAAGTGCGCAGAAAAGACCCTCCGGGTGTGATCCAGGCAGATACTTAGGTGTCCACATCCTGTTTTTAGGCATCACTACAATCCACAAAACCCCCACTCTGCTGCCACCGAACTCCGTAGGCACCTAACCTCACTTGGTGCCTAATTTTTTCCAGTAAAAGGTCCCCATGCACTTAAGTTTTTGCCTCTAGACATGCGCAATGCCACCTCCCTCTAGGTGTCCAGATGCTCATTTCATGGCTAAGTCCCAGAGCGATTCACAACCCAAGGGAAGATAGGTGTTTGGCTGCCTTAGCCACGAATGGGGGCCTGATCTGGTAGGCGTGCTCAGAGTCTGTATACCGGATCGGGCCCCTCTAGTGAGTTCTCACAAAGCAGCCAGGGGTGGGACCTCCCATACAGCCTTTAGCTCAGTGGTTCAGATAACTTACCCAGGCTATGGGAGATCTCAGTTCAAGACCCCCTCCTCCTGTGGTGCAGAAGGGATGTGACCAGACATCTGTCACCTCTTATGAGTGCTCCTAACCACTGGGCTATGGGATACTCTGTTGTGGGGCTCTCTCAGACACTCTGGTTGAAGTTGTTCCACTTTAATTAAATAATTGAATTAAATATTAATTGGGCCAGAAAAAGCATTAAAATGACTCTACAGCCCAGCAGTTAAGGCACTTACCTGAGCGGTGGCAAGTCCCTGTTCAAATCCCTTCTCCCCCTCAGGATGGGCGGGGGGACTGGAGCTGGGGGTCTCCGACATCCCAGATGAGTACCCTAACCACTAGGTTAAAGGTTATAAAGGAGAGCCTCCTCTTTCCCCTCCCTAGCCATTTTGTTTCAAGCCCTGCATGCCACTTAGGCAGAGGAGCACCTATTTTCCCCCAGGTGGCTTACAAGCAGTGTTAGGCGCCTATCTCTGAGAAGAGGTGGGGCTTAGAACACACTGCTTTTGTTTGCAGCGCCCACTGGCTAGCTTAGGTGACTCCCCACCTCGCATGCTGGCTGTGTGGATAGCAGGCCAAGCTGCTCACCTCTCCCCATTTATTGTTTAGGAGGCTACATGCCTAACTCAAGCTTTGCAGATCACAGTGTTGTTCCTCTGATATATATATTTTTTTTTTAGGCACCTAAAGGTTAGGTACTGTGGCACTCAGTGTTGTGAAGCCTAAGTCCCATCATGGATCCCACCCTCAGTTACTCCACATCTTAAGGAGATGCACAGAATCAGAATCCTCCCCATCAGGGGCACTAGATGGGAACCCCCAAACTGTGGACTTCCTACAATCAGCAGGAGAGAATGGTGAATGGTGGGAGGGACAACAACCAGCGAAGACCCTGCCCTAGTGAGCTTCTAAATGGTGTCACCTGGAGCCCTGCTTCTGCAAAGCTTTGAGGGCTGCCAGCCAGGCACTTTTTTTTTTTAACCCCACTAAATAGGGTTGCCAATTTTGGTTGGAAGTATTCTTGGAGGTTTCATCACATGACATAATCGTTAATTAAAGATTAACCTTTTAGTTCTGGAGACTCCAGGACAATCCTGGAGGGTTGGCAATCCTATACATAAAAGAGCTGACAACTACAATTTTAAATACTGGCGTTTTGATGTGTTAAATTTTAAGATCATAGCCTTTGACCATTCTTGTTAACTACCAACTTTTGTTGCATAAACAGAAAGATTAGTGAGAAATAAATGCATTAACTTTAATAACTTAGTCTGACCTCTGCATGAGATTTTGGTACGTGCATCTACTGATATTTTCATTGTTTATTAAAAAAAACTAACAACAAAGCACTGGTAAGATAGAAAAGTTCAAGAAAACATTAAACACCAGGCCTGAACTTTCAAGAGGAAGTCCTGTTTTACTCCTTAGCTATGGAACACATTTACTGAGGATGTTTGCACTGACACAGGCACACGTACAAAGTTGCACAATCCCCTCTGGGTAATCCTGGTCCAAGTCACTTTTTATACCAGTGCACAGCATCTACATCGCTGCAGCTTATACTTAAACAAATGCAAAAATCCCCAGTGTAGACAAGCCCTTACCTTTCAGAAAATTAACCCTGTACTCTAGGAGTAAGTGGTGTAATATCTGTTAGGACCAACAATGGTTTTCTACTGTATGGCTAATAAAGAGATTTGGGGCCTGATCCAGCACCCATTGATTTCAGTGTCCAAATTCCCATTAACCTCACTGGTGGTGGACTGAACCTTATATTAGTATAAACTCTAAATACAGTCCTAACTCTGGGGTTAGTAGCTATGCCTCTACAATATTTATTTTATTTTCCTTTGATTTTTCATGGTGGTTCGCTTTTTACATAATTTTATAACTGCATATGTTCTTATTTCACACACATTCATTATATCAGCATCTTTGCTTTCAAAAATTCATCAATTAATAAGATATACTGAGGAAAAAGTTCATGCAGTAATTAAAGTAGTCTATATTTTCAGCGAAAGAGAATATACCAGATACAAATAACCCCTCCCCACCAGCCCCATGGCTTTCCTTTGAGTCATCGCTAAAGAGCAACTACATGCTAAAAATTCTGAATAACATACACACCCACACAACATGCGTCCAAAGAAGATCATTTCCCAGCAAACATTTGTGGAGTTATTACTAACGATCCAGCTGCTAATTTAGCATCTGCTCTTCCTCTCAAGTTACCAACAAGTCCCCTCCCTATGTAGCAACCTGGCTCTGAATGGGTAGTACTCACGCAAAGGTTTGCCTCTTTAAAATACACTGATATATTTAGAATGAGTACACCACTTTATATGCAAAACAGTAAGAATATTTGAGATTAATTGAAAGACTTCAGATAAATAAAGTCAGCCTAATGAAAAAATAGACATGCCAAACAAATAACTCTTCTTGATCTGGTAACTTCAAGAAGGATTATGGAAAGGGGTAGGGGGACAGAGACAGCTTCTTCCTATAAAAAGGAGCATTTTTTAAATTACACTTTGCTTTAGGAAATTCAATTTCTCTTTTTAAAGGTATGACTTGCTATAGTATACTTAAACTGGAATTTCCTTTTTATAAAAAGAACATATACAAGATTTGCAATATAAAATATATTTTTATAAAGAGAAAATATACAAGTTTTTCACAAGTATATATTTTATTAAGACTGGACCAGCATATTAGAATATGCACTTCCTCAAACAAAACTGCCTCTCATAAATAAAAGGCCCGTCTCTTCCTAAAAACAATGACAGTTTTGCACATGAAAAGGTTTTCTGTTTTCTCTGTTCTGTGGTGTGGGTTTTTTTGAGTGACTATAACTGAACTTCAGTCATGACTGATCTAACAGTGTGTAGCTAATTGACTTTCATTAGTCAAACTTTATTTTTACCTTGTCTCAAATTTAACAATTATCTAATGCACTGACTTCCTAAAATCGTATAGCTTAGTTCACTGGCATGTGTTTACAATACATCATATTTTTAAAGGAAAAATTCATTTTTTAGTATAAAAAAAATATCAGTGCTTTGATACATATTCAGATGTCTCAAGGAATTTAACCTGTACCATATAATATTCCACTGTTATATATAAATTTATATGCAACTGTAATAGCTATATATAAACATGACCATTTATGTTGTGTGCATTATGTACTACAGACAGATATAAATATATACACATACCTAGACATAATGAATGAACTGGCGCCAATGCCAGCATAGTCCTCTTAGTGGAGATCAGAACTATAACTAACAAGAAGCTAAACCATAGTTTATAATTAGTTATAACAAATATATATAAGGCATACATCACTGGGTACATGTAAATGGTTTAGATTAAGAAGAACAGGGGTCTAATTGAGTGAGGAGAAATGTAGTGATGCACGTTCTATCCACAATCACAAACTGCAGCCTTACAGTGTTCACATTAGCAGTTTTAATAGAAACAACCAGATACTATAGATTGTGAGACAAATCATTAGTATACTTAAGTATACTTAAGTATACTTAAGGCTTATCTACATGAACATTTAGTTTGCAGCAAGTTGGGGTATGAATCTACCCTGCACTAGCCTGCCACGACTAACTGTCCATGTGGACCCTGCTGACACGCATCACACAACACACACACAACACAGTTTGTTAATGTGTTTTGATTTAGTCTTCTTTGAAATGGGATTATACCAAAGCACATTAATAAACTGTTAATGGTCATCAGAAGGGTCCACACTGATAGTTAGTCCATGACAGGGTAGCTTCACTCCCAGTTAGCCAGAAACTAAATGTTCATGTAGACAAGCCCTGGGATGAACAGGGCAATTTATTTGCTTGTGAGCAAATATCTAATTCCCTCTTGATGCCATGCAAAACCCACATAAAAAGGCTTTGTACAGAGAACCAATGAGGGGTTGAGGAAAAAGTTATGCCCCATTGGCTCAGTAGGATGGCATGAAGCAGCTGCATAGCTGCAACTAGGGATTCTGGGAGTTTAGGCTAGTGGATTTGCATAGCAGTGCACTTATAAGCCACCATTCTGCACTGCCCTTGCCAGACCTTGAACTCCCTCTCTGCACAGATTCCCTGGCAGAAAGGAATCATTGTGGTTCTACTGGGTTTAGGACTTTCCATGACCATTGCTGCAGTGGGACAGCATTGGGGCCTTCAAGCTAATATTGCAATATATTTGCAGACCCAGCATTGCATTCAGTTGTATCCAGAATGAGAGTTTTGCAAAGATAATGGTTAGAAATAAAGTTTGAAAACTTAGGCCTGGTCTCGACTACAGAGTTAGGTCAACATAAGGCAGCTTAGGTCAACCTAACTCTGTAAATGCCTACTCTACAACGCTGCTCCTACTGATGTAAGTAGCCCACTAAATTGACTTAACTCCACCTCCACGAGAGGCATAGCGCTTTGGTCAATGTACTTAGGATGACACAGTGTCTGGGTAGACACTGTGTTACTTACATCAGCATGTTGGCTGTCAGCCTCGGGGGTGGGGTGGAGGTTCCAACAGTGAGTCCTGTGTGTAGGTTGTCAGCTCTAGGGCTGCCAAGCTCCAACTGTCACTGCCACACAATGCCCCACTTCAGTGGGTGGAAGCACCCCTGGTGAGGACGTGCACTGCTGACAGAAGAAGCAGAATGTGGACATGAACCACCACTTTAATTATTGTGGTGGTTGTGGGTCGACTTAACTTAAGTTGACTTAATTTTGTAGTGTAGACAAGCCTTTATACTCTGCAAATAGCGATGGGACCAAAAGAGAAATGCTGGTACCATCAACCACTTTAAACTGGTTCATATCCAACCCCTGAGAGGCAATAATTTCCCCCCTCCCTCCAAAGTAGAACAAGCAAATAAATACATTCTCCTTCTTCACTGCCATGTCACAAATCTGAAACTTATAAGAGTGAATAGAAACTGAATGAAGTATAACTAACCCTAGGTAGGAGAGGTTATGTTTTATCCCAATGATCTTGTCTTGAATGAATTATGTTTATACTTGGTTATGGGTGGTATCTTTTCACGTAGTTTTAATAAAAAGATAAAGGCCTGAATTCTAGCATATAAGAGATTGGCAGACACCACTGCCAAATCACAGCAACATAAGCTGTGTGCCATAAGCATTGCGCCAGACAAGCCTACATAGGATTTCAGGTGATTGGGAGTCTGCACCAAATGTCTACATGGTTGCATTCTACCAGGCAGCAGTACCTGTAAATCTCCCCCTCGCTCTATGTCCTCTGCATGTGTTCTGAGGAACAGACCAGCACTTGACAAATATTGCTAAGGCTCATGTGTAAGGTAGGTAGAGTCCACTTGCATTTAGATGTGTACACTGCAAATATCACAATCAGCATTGTACAGCGTCTGTCAAATGATCCTCTCCATGTGTTCCTGTCCCACTCAGCCACTTGCTGGCAGATGTAACTGGAGCCCAGAAATACTTCTGGAAGGAGGGGCAGACTAGTATGTAGTATGACATGATGGAAACTCTGGCTTCATAAGTAAGGTCCCCTAAGGTATCTGCATGTTTCTTTATATCTATTTCCTGACTTTTGTATGCGTAACTGCGTAACCTCAACCTTGCATTAGCAGCTTTGTGCCTGGAATTTTAATACACACGTGTTTTTCCCCCCAGCATAGGCTGGGATTTTTCAAAGGCTCCAAAATGAATAGGGCACCCATCTCCCTTTGAATTTCAACAGGATTGGGGGACCTAAGTCCCTTCGGTGCCTTTGAAAATCCCAACCATAAAACCCACAGGAACACTGAAGGAAGCTCCATGGCAGACCACAGTGTTGGATGAAGTATAAAGAATCATAGAAGATTAGGGTTGGAAGAGACCTCAGAGGTCATCTAGTCCAACCCCCAAGACAGCGAAGTGACAGACCACCATCCTAATAAAACCACCTAGGTCTTATCTAGCACTTTTCATCAGTAGATCTCAAAGTGCTTCACAAAGGAGGTCAGTATTATCATCATCCCTGTTTTACAGATGGGGAAACCAAGGTGCAGAAAGGCCAAGCAACTTGCCCAAGGTCACCTAGCAGGCCCATGGCAGTGCCAGAGAATAGATCCCAGCTCTCCCTAGTCATATGCTAGTTTGTTGTCCACTAGGCCACATTGCCTCTCCAGGTTTGTTTCCGAAGTTTTGCTTTTGCACCAAGATCTAGGCACCAAATCTTGGTCCTGAGCACAGAACCCAAGAAGGCACAGGAGATATAGTGGGAATCAAGGGGGGGAAATCTTTCAGGTCAAAATCAACAGATCGGCCTTTCTGCAGCTAGTGCTGTAGATTCTACACAAGGTGCAGGGTTTTGGCTGGTAGAACTGCGCAATTACAGACCTACTGCTCACATTTCCACTTTGCTTTCCAACCTCCCTTCCAATGTTGTGAAAAGACCTGCTGCAGAGTTGCAGAGCATGCAAGGAGTCCAGAGTCCAGCTCATGAACTGTCTGCATCGTGACCTCTTTAGCTAGGTATACACACAACACATATTATATTCTAAAGCAATGCCTCCTATCTTCTAACCATGAGAGGGAGGGCACAGAACACCAAGAAAGTCCATTAGGGAGACTCTATGCCCAGATATTTAATCCAAGAACTGCTTATATATTATATTACAGTGATGAGTACTATAGAAAATGATTTAATAGATTAAGGGAGAGATCTTCAAAAGGCACAAATAGGACTTGGGCACCTAACTCCCTTGTGTAAATCTCCACTTAATACATATTTTGGAACGTACACCTTTGGGTGTTTAAAAATAAGAATAATGTTAATTAATTTTTTAAAAAGGCATCAAAATAGTGGATCTACCATTTACTGTTTTCTTTCTACGTATGTGTGTGGCAACCTTTTTTTTTGGTGGTGGGGGAGAGGGCGGGGGGGAAGAGCACAGAGAACAGAGAAAACATCCCTTCATAATTTAGCTTCATCCTTAAATAATTCTCAGAGAAAGAAATTTAATCCAGGAAAACCCCTGGTGCTGATTGAAATCACTTGGGTTTTTGTCTTTATATGTATAATACTTATGAAAGATTTATAGCCACTCAGATATTGTAGTGCACATCTAGCCAGGTGCTAAACACAGCCTGAGGGGAGTGTTTGCAAGCTGACCTTATGCAGTTTGTTTTTAAAGTAACTCTGCCATACCCTGATGAAACCACTTTCTGACCGAGATAATGACAAAATTCAGTCTCCATGTTCATTACCATCTGTTCAGAGATGGAAAAGTTTTAGAGCAGTGGTGAGCAGCCTGCAGCCCACAGGCTGCATGTGGCCCATCAGGATAATCTGATTGGAGGCCACGAGACATTTTGTTGATGTTGACCATCCGCAAGCATGCCTCCCCTTCCTTCCCTCTGCAGCTCCCAGTGGCCGCGTTTCTCTGTTCCCAGCCAATTGGAGCTGCAGCTAGCAGCAGCCAGCATGTCCCTGCAGCACGCTGCTTCCCGCAGCTCCCATTGGCTGGGAACGGTGAACTGCGGCCACTGGGAGCTGCGAGGGGCTGTGCCTGCGGACAGTCAACGTCAGCAAAATGTCTCGCGACCTGCAATCGGATTACCCTGATGGGCCGTATGTGGCCTGTGGGCCGCAAGTTGTCCATGACTGTTTTAGAGTAAGTATGTGCTAGATTGTCTCTTTTAAACCCAGTTCAGAATAAGGGATAGTACAGAACCACACTACAACAGGGAAACAATAGAAGACAATCTGTCTTTGGGAAGCAGAATACTTGGGCAAGTCACTTTGAGTATGTCTACACTGCAATTAAAAACCCACAGCAGGTCCATGCCAGCTGAATTGCACTCACAGGGCTTGGGCTAAGGGACTATGTAATTGGGGTGTATAGGTCCAGGTTTGGGCTGGTGCCTGGACTCCAGGACCTTGTGACATGGGAGGGTCCCAGAGCTCAGGCTGCAGCCTGAGCTCTAATGTCTACATCACAATTAAACAGCCCTGCAGCCCAAGCCCAATGAGCCCAAGTCAGGTGGCATGGGCCATCCGCGGGTTTCTAAATTGCAGTGTAGATATATAACCTCTATCTCCCTCCATCTGAGTTTCCCCACCTGTAATAGGGATAATCATAGAATCATAGAAGATTAGGGTTGGAAGATAATAGAACTTCCCTACCTCACAGAGGTGTTGAGAGGATAAATACATTAGAGATTGTGAGGTGCTCAGATACTATGGTAATAGAGGTCATACACGTACCTAAAATGGATGTATGGATGGGGAATATTTCCTGGAGCATCCCAACACACACCATGTGTGCTGATACACCTCTTTATGTGAAGCAACAGAATTTACCTGCATGCTGGGCACTGGGCATTGCCCAGAAAAATAGGAATTAATTAGTCCCTATGCTTCCCTCAGTGCAATTCTGCTTGGTCTTTACGCAGGCCAAGCAAACTGTGTGCAGGGGTAGGCAGCTTCTTGCATCCTCAGCCCACTGGGCACCTGCAGAAGGACCAGGCAGAATCCCACCCCACATCCATCACATTTAGGAATCACTGTATCCAAGTAGAATTCCCAACTTTTAATTTCAAGTATTCATTTCCTATTTTCTTTGCTGATTTTCAGCTCTAAGATGTTTACATTTGTTTTCTGTTCATGGTCACAGAATTTATATTCCCCAATGTTGTTGCTAAATTAGAATGAAAGACCAAAGCTTGTCTCACTTTAGGTAGTAAGACATATCTTATCTATGCAGCCTTGTGTAGGCCTCTATATAATAATTTATATAGGACAAATCCTGACCCACATGCAAAGCCTGAGTAAACGGGCCTCAAACACAGATTCTCCACAGTCATTAGGGGATGGGCAATGCTTTGCGAGGCACAAAAGGGTAGTTAGTTCTCCATAGCCTGTTCAGTCAGTTGCCTGTTTGCTAGGACTGACAACAAAGGTGTCAGTTCTGATGGTGCCTTGCAGAATCAAAATCACTAATTTCATATGAGCCATTAGGTAGTAGCAGCTTTGAGTCAGTATCTACCTGGGCAGATTGGAACCATTAATTTTGGGATGAAAGGCTCCATATGCCCTAACCAATTCCCTATTCAGTCTTCTGCTCATAAGCACTTTTTAAAATATGCAGTATTAAGTTATCTATAATGTAATAAGAACAACTGATCAGGAATTTTCCCTCAAAATGGTTTTTCAATAGACACAGTTTCTACCAAATCAAAATTTTCTATGGGAAAATTTCAATTTTGCTGACATTTTTGGTTTACTGTTGGGAAAATCAAAAGGAAATTGTTTGTTTGGGGTTGGCTTAACCGGACTCAAAATATTTTGGATTGTTGAACTGAATGAAAATGTTTCAATCTGGGAATGTCAAAATGTTTTGCTTTGATGCCCAAACTATCAGAGGGGTAGCCATGTTAGTCTGTACCCACAAAAACAACGAGTCGTCCGGTGGCACCTTAAAGACTAACAATTTATTTGGGCATAAGCTTGCCATATGCCAAAACTAAAAACTGTCTAGCCATTTCTGTCCCATGAAAAATTTTGATATTTCAAGTCTTTGACCTAATTTGGAATGGAAATTCCAATTTTTGGTCAGTTTTAGCAATACTAGCTATTTCTAGTGAATCTGAAAGCTGAGGGGGGGGGGAAGGAAATGGGAAAAGCAGATCAATGTCAAGTTGTTTTTCACACACTGTATTGAAATTTAGAAGCACTTTTGCTTGGATCCTGTTCTTTTTTGTTCCACCATATGCCATTTGTCACTAGAGCTCGGACCAAACCAAAACCCTGAATAAAAATTTCATGACTGTTTTCCACTGCCTCTGTACTGTGATGAATCAGCTCTCTGGAAAAGAACACCCAATGAACTTTAGAAAAGCTCAGCTCCAGATCCTGAACTTCATGGCTCAGGTCTATCTCTAGCAAAGACAAATGTGAAAAGAAAAGAAACTTGAGAGAAATATATTGTCATATACACCTTTCTTATCTCCAGGTTGATCTGTTTACATGGGCCCACCCTGCAAATCCTATGCAATTAGGTCCTGATCTAACAGAATGCTTAAGCACATGATGAACTTTAAGCACATGTACAGTCCCGTTGATGTTAAAGAGAGTAATTATGTGAGTAAAGGTTGCAGGATCAGGCCCCATATTATAGATGTTCCTAATGCTTTAACTTTCTGGAACAGACAACTCACAGACTACCATACAGATTTCATAAATGGTTGGGGAAAAAGAGACAACAAATTTTAAAGTCAGAAAAATCCTCTTGTGTAGCAAGTTAAAATACAAATAATTGGCAATACTTTGTAAGCACCTTTTCATTCTAAGTTACTCTTTATGAAAAACAGACAACATGGGGAATTTACAGTGCTTTTCATAGCAAGAAACCCAAGGTATATGTGTAAACAAGTTTTGTACTCAAGGCAGTTTTATATTTGTAAACTACTTCCCAGTAGGCATGGCTCACATATTTTCTCCTATTAAAAGTATCTAACCACCAGAGTTCAAGGAGTAACATTTCATTCCAAAACAGCTATGGCTAATTTGAGAATTCGTTACCATAAACAGTGATAAAAACGGGCAGGGTTTTCAATTCCAGGGTTCCTGTTCCAACCCCCTAATCATTTTAGTTGCCCTTCTCTGAACCTTTTCTAATGCCAGTAGAACTTTTCTGAGATGAGGAGACCACATCTGTATGCAGTATTCAAGATGTGGGCACACGTTGAATTTATATAAGGGCAATAAGATATTCTCCATCCCTTTTTGAATGATTCCTAACATCCTGTTTGCTTTTTTGACTGCCACTGCACACTGCGTGGACGTCTTCAGAGAACTAGCCACAATGACTCCAAGAGCTCTTTCCTGATTAGTTGTAGCTAAATTAGCCCCCATCATATTGTATGTATAGTTGGGGTTATTTTTTCCAAGGTGCATTACTTTACGTTTATCCACATTACATTTCATTTGCCATTTTGTTGCACAATCACTTAGTTTTGTGAGATCTTTTTGAAGTTCTTCAGAGTCTACTTTGGTCTTAACTATCTTGAACAGTGTAGTATCGTCTGCAAACTTTGCCACCTCACTGTTTACCCCTTTCTCCAGATCATTTATGAATAAGTTGAATAGGATTGGTCCTAGGACTGACCCTTGGGGAACACCACTAGTTACCCCTCTCCATTCTGAAAATTTACGCTTTATTCCTACTCTTTGTTCCCTGTCTTTTAACCAGTTCTCAATCCATGAAAGGATCTCCCCTCTTATCCCATGACAACTTAATTTACGTAAGAGCCTTTGGTGAGGGACCTTGTCAAAGGCTTTCTGGAAATCTAAGTACACTACCTCCACTGGATCCCCTTGTCAACATGTTTGTTGAACCCGTCAAAGAACTCTAATAGATTAGTAAGACATGATTTCCCATTACAGAAACCATATTGACTTTTGCCCAACAATTAATGTTCTTCTATATGTCTGACAATTTTATTCTTTACTATTGTTTCAACTAATTTGCCCGGTACTGACATTAGACTTATCAGTCTGTAATTGCCAGAATCACCTCTGGAGCCCTTTTTAAATATTGGTGTTACATTAGCTATCGTCCAGTCATTGGTACAGAAGCCGATTTAAAGGACAGGTTACAAACCATAGTAAAAAAAAAAAAAAAAAAATTAATCACAGTTTTAATCGCACTGTTAAACAATAGAATATCAATTGAAATTTATTAAACATTTTGGATGTTTTTCTACATTTTCATATATATTGTATTCTGTGTTGTAATTGAACTCAAAGCATATATTATTTTTTATTACAAATATTTGCACTGTAAAAATGATAAACAAAATAAATAGTATTTTTCAATTCTCCTCATACAAGTACTGTAGTGAAATCTCTTTATGGTGAAAGTGCAACTTACAAATTAAGGGGTTGTTTGTTACATAACTGCACTCAAAAACAAAACAATGTAAAACTTCAGCACCTACACGTCCACTCAGTCCTACTTCTTGTTCAGCCAATGGCTAAGACAAACAAGTTTGTTTACATTTACAGGAGATAGTGCTGCCTGCTTCTTATTTACAATGTCACCAGAAAGTTAGAACAAGCATTTGCATGGCACTTGTGTAGCCGGCATTGCAAGGTATTTATGTGCCAGATATGCTAAACATTCACATGCCCATTCATGCTTCGGCCACCATTCCAGAGGACATGCTTCCATACAGATGACGATTGTTTAAAAAAAAAAAAAATGCATTAATTAAATTTGTGACTGAACTCCTTGGGAGAGAATTGTATGTCCCCTGCTCTGTTTTACCCACATTCTGCCAGATATTTCATGTTATAGCAGTTTCGGATGATGACCCAGAACATTGTTGTTCATTTTAAGAACACTTTCACTGCAGATTTGACAAAACGCAAAGAAGGTACCAATGTGAGATTTCTAAAGATAGTTACAGCACTTGACTCAAGGTTTAAGAATCTGAAGGGCCTTCCAAAATCTGAGAGGGATGAGGTGTGGAGCATGCTTTCAGAAGTCTTAAAAGAACAACTCCAATGCGGAAACTACAGAACCCAAACCACCAAAAAAGAAAATCAACCTTCTGCTGGTGGCATCCGACTCAAATAATGAAAATGAACATGCATCGGTCTGCACTGCTTTGGATTGTTATCAAGCAGAACTCATTATCAGCATGGACGCATGTCCCCTGGAATGGTAGTTGAAGCATGAAGGGACATATGAATCTTTAGCACATCTGGCACGTAAATATCTTGTGACACTGGCTACAAAACAGTGCCATGAGAACCCCCGTTCTCACTTTCAGGTGACATTATAAACAAGCAGCAGGCAGCATTATCTCCTGAAAATGTAAATAAACTAGTTTGTCTGAGCGATTGGCTGAACAAGAAGTAGGATTGAGTGGACTTGCAGGCTCTAAAACTTTACATTGTTTTACTTTTGAGTGCAGGGTTTTTTGTACATAATTCTACATTTGTAAGTTAAACTTTCATGATAAAGAGATTGCACTACAGCACTTATATTAGGTGAATTGAAAAATACTATTGTTTTTTTACAGTGAAAATACTTGTAATCACAAATAAATATAAAGTGAGCACTGTACACTTTGTATTCTGTGTTGTAATTGAAATCAATATATTTGAAAATGTAGAAAACATCCAAAATATTTAAATAAATGGTATTCTACTGTTGCTTACCAGTGCGATGAATCACAATTAAGTTTTTTAATCGCGCAATTAATCGTGATTAATTTTTTTTAATCGCTTGACAGCCTTAGTAAAAAACCATCTTTTCTGGCAGTGAAGACATCAGATAACATCTAAAATCAGGGGGCCAAATTAATTTGGATGATTAGGAGAGGTGTGTATGTGGCTTAAACCACCAGTATTAACACAGAGTACATGAAAGAGGTCCTGATTCTGGTCCCATTTATGTCTATTTGTATAATTTCTGCTCTTTCAGTCTTACACCACTGTAAATCAGGAGTAACACCACTGAAGTCAGTGGAATAACACCAGTGTCAGACTCCTGTGTTGCAAGCAAGGTGCAGTAATATGGGTGCAGGTGGGGATGGGAAGGTAGAGGTAGCTTGCTTATTTCCCTTAATGTTCAAAGGACAGAATGAAGTTCTATCACAAATTGCCTCAAAGCAACTGATCAAAGCCCATTTTATGATTCTCCACCAACCATCAGTCAATCAGGGTGTTTTATGTGAGTCACCACTTTCATTTTCTCACAAAGCAAGCAGATTCATACAGTCTCTGTCTCAACAGAGCCCAATAAACCACAGGAATAGACAGCACCTGAGACTATCCTGCCTGCCTTTAGTCTGTCTGCACAGTGTTACATTAGAAACATCACTTAGGGAAGAGATCCATGATTCTAACTAAGAATTCCGGAGCGTCTAACAAAAAAAAAAAAATGCTGAGTCTCTTGTTGATCATATATTTAAGGATGACAGAAAAGAGCTTTGACAAGAAAGGGAGAGAGCATGGATGAAGAAAGTTACTCATTTTTAACCTTTCAATCATTCCAGCACCAGAATCTGGCCTTCTGATTGTCTTGTCAGCTACAAGAGAAATCTACTCTATTAATTAAATAAAAATAAGTATAATACTTTACATGTATGCAACTCTCATCCCTGGATCTTAAAACAGTTTATGAAGTCCATATTTTTTATTTATTTGACAGATGTCACCACAGGGCCCCGCCCCCTGCTCCTCCTCTTCCCCCTGAGGACCCACCCTTGGCCAGGCCAGAAGTCAGACCCAGGCCATGATAAGTGTGGCACAGGGAGCCTGGGCCACTGTGGGACGCCGCGGACCCTCCACCTGCCCTGGACAGCATGCTCCGGGGGTGGGGACACAGGCCCCCCTCTTCTACACAGGTCCTGCAGGGCCCCCCAAATTATTCAGGGTCCATGGGCTTGTGTGTTAATCCGCCACTGCATGAAGGCTACCTGTACAGCTGAGCATGAGGAGGAAGGAGTTTAGGGTGGATGCTCTTGCATCAAGGAACATCCACCTCTATGGGGTTTATGGGCCAGAAGAGAGGTAAGAGACATATTTTCTTCCTTCCAAGAAGCTAGAAAAGAAGAACACACGCACACAAGCATACAACCAGAGACACTTGTGCACTTACAGAGAGCGGGAGAGAGAAAGAGAAGACTATATATGTCCAGAGGGCCACAAAATTATCCCGATGTGGTATCCTGGTATGATATTAGGGCAATACATTACAGCTTTCTGCAGTGCCATTGGATAACCAAGGAGCTTTCCAGCTCATTGAGCCCTAGCACCACTGATAGCAAGTAAAATCATCAGGAATTTCGGGAACAAATCCAAGTAAAAATATAGCCTGAAAAAGAGATTGCTTCAGGGCCACTACCTTCAACTAGCAGACTGCAGAGCAATAGAGAGAGAAATACAAAGAGATGGAGAAGGATAATTTTGTGTGAACTAAAACTCTGGTAGCAGGGTGACAAGGTTTGATCTGTTTACAATATTTGTACAACAAATCCTGATTAGAAGCGTCCATCTTAAGTATTATAACTTACCTGTAGGTGTCATTTACCTAGGTTTTTGTGATGTTGGATCCTAAAGTTTGGTAGCCTTATCTAGCAGAAAGTCTTATTATATTTATCAGAACAGCACAGTGTGTTTTGGAGAAGCAAATGGTAACAGTAATAGTAAGACAAGATCGGTTAGCGCTGAGAGAGCTATGATGATGTTGAAATAGGAGCTATGCTCCAAGGGACCCAGGAGTAACTTCTCTGGTACCCATAAATGCATAGGCTGGGTATCAAGTGCCAAAAGAAGTTACTCAAAAACAAACAAAAGAAGATTGTCCGCAGTTGCACCAAGATATTTTTTTCTCAGCATTCAGAGCTTCTGCCATTTCATGTAGATGTAAAGCACTCAAACAAGACGAAAGGAGATAAGAGGACAACATAGAAAAAAGTAAAATGATTTCTTCTTCACATTGGGCTGATGTTACTTACTGACTTTGCAGACTAATTTCACCAAGCTGTGAGAGCCATCATGAAAAGGAAAGTATATGTCTGGTCCACAGTGAATACAGAATGTGCCATTCAATCATAGAAGTAGTAGGGGAGGGTGGGTTGATGGGATGTTACCCCCTGAACTGCAAGCCAGGGCCGTGAAATTTGCCCCCTCCCCGCATGCATGGCACCATTGGCCTGACTGGAGCTGCCCCCCCAAATACAGAAGTCAAACTACACCTATGCATTCAATCCTGGCTCTAATTAGTTAGTGTTTTTGCTGCATATGCGTAATAATCCCCCCAGTCAAAAATGTAGTCAGGAAAACCACTAAGTACAGAAGTAAGAGCAAAAATTAAACAACTTTTGTGTGTGTATGTGTTTCTCACTTCTCCCTGCATACTCAGGAGGGTAGAGAGGGATGGTAGAGGAGAATAAGAGCAAGTACTTACTGTACCCCCCAAACATAACCTCAACAAACTCTCAAGAGACAGTTCAAAAACTTTTACATTTAAAACTTCACTAAAAGACAGATAATAAAATAAAACGATTTGAGATAATTTTTAAAGACCTTTGAATAGGATTTGCTTTCGTATTTTCTGCCATGAACAGATTATAACTTCTCAGCGTAGCTGGAGGCCTTACGGCAAGCTCATGTCATGGGATGTGTGCATTGGGGAGAGGGGAGCGCTTTTGAAGCAAAGGCCAATTTAGATAGGTAGTTTAACTAGATGATCAATCTGCATTTTTTCCAGTTCACACCAATGCTATGACTACTGCTGGTTCCAATATTTTGAGAATTTCATGTGTGGGAGCTCCATCCAGCTTCCCTGCTCCGTTGAGGAAGCCAAATTCCTGCCTTTGGCCCTCCTTCCCCATGTCAGGTCACCCAAGAATTAAAAACAATTCCAGGAACTCAAAAAGTAAGGGTGACTCCAGACATGGAGAGGAAAGAGGTTTGGCAGACAAGTGGGAATCACAGAGGCCTATAGTGAAAATGGAGGTCCATGAATTATGAATGTATGTTGACAGCAAGACCTCAAAAAAAAAGAGTTCTGCTGTATGCCTGTTGTTGCCTGAGCATACGTCTCAAAGACTCCGTATGCTGATTTTTGAATGCACTTGCATTAAGCTATTATAAATAGAAAATTAATTACAGCACCCGGTAAATTTATTAAAGCTATGCTTGGTAATTGGGACGGGCAACCTTACCAGCCATCAGTGAATATTGTGTAGACAAAATCCCTATGCACTCTGAAAACATGCCCTGGTATTTACTTGTTCTTCCTAAGGCAAGATTTAACTGTGATTATTGCAAGAAAGAGTACCGTGCATAGCAGTTCTACCTTTCTAATTCAGATTCACAACCATATTACAATAAGGGGTGATTTGATTAACAAGTATTTGTATATTAATCAACAGACTACCAATTAACACACAACTGAAGAAATAAAAGTATGGAGAATGCAGCATTTTAAGTGGATTGTTAGCTATCCTTCGCTTACAGGTAAAGGCTCACTTATTGGACTGATTAAGTATTATGATGTTGGTCACTACTGCTGAACTTTACAGGTGATTATTGTTAGAAAATTGACCATGTGACAATGTCACCTTCTAATTCAACATCTGTGCCCCCTGTGTGACTTTGAGTCTTATCTATTTACTGAGAAAAACAAGTTCCTACTCTGATTAGCATAACAGAGCTACTACAATTTAGAAAGACCAGGCTGGATTCTCTTCAACCTCATACATCATTAGTAAAATTATCATCTCAAGCCTGATTGTTGAATATTTAATATCGCTGGTGATGCAACAGTTTGACCTTCTGATCCCAGGTTGAACAAACAGGGCTGGCAGTTAGAAAAAAAAATTTTTTTTTTCTGACATGTAAACAGAACAGTGTTAGTCTGGAAGTTATTGAGAGAAAGAGAGAATAAATAGGGAACTGTCACAGTGTCTTTTTTTCAGTCATTTTCAGACTTCAAGTACTATGGTTCAAAAGTACACACAGAGAAACCCAAAGCACATTAAAGGGTGGAATAATGCAACATTAATCCATTGAAAAGACAACCTTATTTCTGGTGCACAAGTACTAAATGTGGATATCAGATACTGTGGGTCACAGATATCTCAGCACTCCCCTGACATGCAATCTTTCTGACTCATTTTTTGGCATGTGCTAAATCTCTGGCTAAATTCTGCCACTGTAATGCTGAAACTATGATAATATACTATTCACAGGATCACTTACTTAGTGATAAACAGTCTGGCTCACTGGTCACCTACCTCACATCTCTGAAAACATACTTTACATTAAGAAAATTAATATTATTCATTGAAAGATCAACGCAACTATTCATGTTATTTACTGTAGGAGCATGCATACTGAAATACAGGAGAGGACATTGGATAGTAGCTCGAATTTCCATTATCAGGAGATCAGACTACTTTGAAGAGCTCCTTAAAATCCTGAAATTGTCTAGAAAATGTTGATTTAAAATCTCTTTGTAATTCTAAACTGCCAGCTGACTTCATCCACCAAGATAGAAAAGAAGCTTCTGGAGCCTTCTGGATGTCCCAGCATAGGGGGTTAAAAATGTAAAAGCTGTCCATTTTCATAGAGTTCTAGATGACAGACCAATGGAGAAAATTGCTCCACAGCATGGCATCAGATATGTCAAAAAATAAGTTTGTTGGAATCAACGGGAGTGGGTTGAAAATCTAGCTCAGTGGAAGCTTTGTTAAGGCACTGAACTGGGAGTCAGGAAATCTGGGTTCCCTTCCTAGCTTAGACACAGACATCCTGTGCAACTTTGGGCAAATAATTTAATCTGTTCAGTTTCCCATCTGTAGATGGGGTTATCAGTTCCCTGCCTCACAGAGGTGCTCTGAGCAGGCAATCATTAATTTTTATGAGGTGCTCAGGCACTGTGATGACAGGAGCCTTTTAAATACACCTCTACCCCGATATAGCACGACCTGATATAACACGAATTCAGATATAACGTGGTAAAGCAGTGCTCCGGGGGTGGGGTGGGACTGCGCACTCTGGTGGATCAAAGCAAGTTTGATATAACGCGGTTTCACCTATAACGCGGTAAGATTTTTTGGCTCCCAAGGACAGTGCTATATTGGGGTAGAGGTGTACATAGATAAAGACCTTCCCGAAATGCCAGAAATGTTGGGAAGATTGTGTACACGCATTCAGATAACTGCAACTCATGTGAGGGCAATAACTCTGGCCATAACTACTAATACATTCCATGCCAGAAGAAGCACTATACATCTCTGTTAAGAAATGGAAAGCCATTAAGGGATGAGTCTGGGGATGCATTTGCGCACCAGCACCTCTCATGGCTGTGGCTGGTGTCATAGAAAGTCTTCATCAGTTTCCCCACCTCTCCACCTACAGTTGTTTGAACAGGGCCGGCTCCAGCTTTTTTGCCGCCCCAAGCAGCGAAGGGAAAAAAAAAAAAAAAAAGATAAAGCCGCGATCGGCGGCACTTTGGCGGCAGCTCTACCGTGCTGCTTCATTCTTCAGCGGCAATTCGGCGGCCGGTCCTTCCCTCCGAGAGGGACTGAAGGACCCGCCGCCAAATTGCCACCGAAGACCCGGACGTGCCACCCCATTTCCATTGGCCCCAAGCACCTGCTTCCTGCGCTGGTGCCTGGAGCCGGCCCTGTATTTGACCCTGTGCCAGATGGCTCTCCTCTTATGACTCCAGCCCAGTGCTTAATTTGTGCTAGGGCTTAACAGGGCTGAGCCCCAGTTCCTGTAGGCTTGGCAGTTCATAGCCCCAGCACCTCTGGGCTTGCCATATCAGTTATGAATGTGTAAAAAAACATTGCTTGAGCCCTGGCATTTTTTTCATTACAAATTAAACAGTGCTGCAGCCCTCTGGCTGGGTTTTTTATAGTCTCTAACCTTCCATGACAATAAAGAGTCTGACAGACTAGAAGTCCAATGACTCTAGCAATTGTCACTAATAACAACCTCAACAAAGTCCTGCCCCTTTTGCTCTGAGGGGTTCTCATAATTTTTAGATTCCAAGGCCAGGAGGGAACACTGTGATCATCCAGTCTGACCTCCTGTACAGCACGGGCCATAGAACTTCCCCCAACATTATTCCTTTTGAAGTAAAGCATATCTTTTAAAAAGACATCCAATCTTGATTTTAAAATTGCCATTGATGGGGAACCCACAACAAACCTTGGTAAAAAAACGTTGTGAACAATTACTTTCACTGCTAAAAATGTACACCTAATTTCCAGTCTGAATTTGTCTAGCTTTAACTTCCAGCCATTGTGTTATACTTTTCTCTGCTAGGTCAAAGAGTTTGTTCCCTATTGCAATAGGGTGGCTTGCCCCTTTAGGGATAGGACTAGCCAATGTTGATTACTAAAAATTGGATTGGATCAGGTAATTCCCTATGAAGGGCAGCAGATGTCTGTAGGGAAGAGGGAAGTTCAGAAAATGTCAGGACGTAAAAAAGGCTTCAAGGAAGACTTTGATACCAGGTTGTTTGGAAGCCAAAGCCAGAACCCCGAGGCTTCAGCCAGGTAGGCGCTGGGAGTGACCTGAGAGGAGGGTAAAAACCATGGACTTTGAAGTTTATTTTTGAGTTTATTCACATAAATAAAGCTCCGACCCCCAAGAAGGGATGGTGAGTGTGCGAGAAAAGCCTGTGTGAAGTTTGTTTAAGAAGCCTTTTGAGGGAAAACTGTTAGCATGAAACCCCTGGCCATGAAGGGTTACAAGGAAGACAGCTGACTCCATTACACCTATCTAGGTATTGCTAGACTGTGTTCATGTCTCTCCTTAACCTTCTCTTTGATAAGCTAAATAGATTGAGCTCCTTGAGCCTATCACCATAAGGCAGGTTTTCTAATTCTTTAATCATTCTCCTCGCTCTTCTCTGAACCCTCTCCAATCTATCAACATCCTTGTTGAACTGTTGACACCAGAACTGGACCCAGTGTTCCAGCAGCAGTTACAACAGAGCCAGATACAAAGGCAAAAATAACCTCTCAGCTCCTACTTGTGATTCCAAGGATCATATTAGCCCTTTTTACTGCCCCCTTTGCTGGTGATGGCAGGGAAACCCAGGCTCACTTGCTCCTCTGACTACCAGCCCAGGGACCCTACTTCAGTAGCTGCGACCAGTTCCTCACAATCTCTTGCTGCTTCTTACCTTGCCTCTCTTTTAGGCCTTCTCCAGACTCAAGTACTGTGATTCTCCCTCTCTGGAAGTTCAAACTCTGGAGTGATTCCAGCCAGTCTGAACAGCTGAAGGAATCTTCTCTCTGTAGATCCTCAGTTTCTCTAGCAGCCACCTATCTCTTCTGATCTGCAGACTTCTTATGCCTCAGCTGTTTCTGGCCCAGTAATTAGCCACAGCTGGAGAGATAGCTAGCCTGCTTGTAACCCCTAAGTGGCCATGGTAGTCTGGGCCTATACTCCCCATGACAGGATGTCAAGTAGCCCCAAATCTGAATTTGCTGTCTTTCTAGTACAGTAACGTAATGAATGCCTCCTTCAAAATATGTCTTTTAATTGTGTCCCATGATGCATGCTATGTCAATTCATACCTCATAGACTATTTTAAATTACAAGTATTTTAAAATGTTATTTCCATGCTGTTGTTGGACTATCCCACTGGTGCTGCTTGCCTGGTGGGGAAAAAAAAAGTAAAACAGATGAAAGCACAATGCCAGTGTAACTAATCCCTGTGCAATCAAGTGCTTTCCTAAAACTGACTGAACTAAAGCAGCTCTGAAGATACAGAAACAAAAGCCAGGAGAAACCAAACAGAAACTACATGGAAAGGATATGGAGGACAAACAATTATGCAGACCACCCAAGAGATGGCAGGGTAGGGTTAACTGGGACTAACAGGACCCCGGGAGGCAAAGCAGAATGGGAAGAAAGGGAATGCAAAATATACAAGGGGAAACGAGGATGATGAGGGGGAGAGAGAAAGATAGTGAAAGAATAAGGGAGAATGGAATGAGAGCATGAAAACAATGGAAGAGATGGTAAAATGGAATATGAGAGAAGGAATAGATCAGAAACGGAGGCTTTGGAAAATGATTGAGAGAATAAGAAAAATAGCATACATTCTACTGTATTTTTCTGACAATTTTGGTGTATAACCAATTTATTTTTAAATGAGTATATAATAAATAGTTTATTTTTACAATGATCTTTAACAATGTTGATGCATCAGTCATAATGAACTGAAAAATATTTTATTTTCATTTTATGTCAGTATTTATACAAAATGTAAACTGTAACGAGATTATTTTTGTTGTAAGCAATGGGCTTGATTCTTTTCCCACTTGCCACAGTTTTATGTTGATGTAACTCTATCGACATCAATGGAATTACTTCTGATCTAGACTCTTGAATCAGGCCTTATGTCTGCAATGATGCTAGGACATATTTTATGGGGAATTTTCAGCTCTAAGATACATATACACAACTCCCACTGAATTCTATGGGAGTTGTGTGTGTGTGTGTGTGTATGAGGGTGGAATTTGGCTCCATGTGGTTATTACTATTTGTAATATGAGGGATGGTGCCCAGAGTAGGCATGTTTGCATAAGAGTTGCCGGAGGCAGGGAATGTTTAAAATATTTACCATAATATTTGTTTGCATTTCTATTCATACTCTGTCCTCATCGTCCTTGCACATCAATTATTCTACACATTAGACAAGAGTCTTATATAAGTATAATGAAGGTGCTGTGTAGACAGAATATCAAGCTTTCCAGTTGTTCTAGTTTTTGATTTAAAGATAAAAACACTTCAGGGTTTTAGTATATCTCAAATCTTTTGATGCCTGAATATTATGATTCAATAAAGTGTCCAAGTGGAGGCAAAGAAATAGTGCAGAGTAATGTTCTATATACAGCAGGTCTTCTCAGTCCTTTAAACGCACGGCTTAGGGAGTTAAATAGTAAAGATAGATAAATACACAGTAAAACATTTTTTAAAAGTTAGCTGACATTCAATGATGTATGTCATTTAACATTAACTACACAGACAAGGAGCCTAAGTAGAATTATATTGAAAGTCAAAACAAGACTTAAAAACTTGGCCTATTCTTTACCAGAGACTTGTCCTGAGGCCTGAATGTAACTCCTAGTAATGATATATGATCTTTATCTGTCTAGGTACTTATAGGGTCCCTTCAGTGTAGTGTTTAAGTAACTCCCAAATCTATATTTGTATTTACCTTCACAATGCCCCTGTGAGGTAGGGAAATATTATCCTGTTTTACACAGGGGGAACTGAGGCACAGAGCTTAAGGCCCTGATTCAAGAAAGCACTTAAGTGCCCTGCTGAATAAGGATACTTCCTGAATTAGGGCCGAAAGGTCTTGTCCAAGGTCACACAGGAAGTCAGAAGGGGCTTGACCTGGCAAGATGCTGAACACTTGCAACTCCCAATGGCTATAGTCGGAAGTGAGGATGCTCAGCACCTTGCAAGACAGCCCATGAAAAGTAGGAATTGAGCCCAGATCTCATGAGCCCTCAGTTCAGTGCTTTAACTATATGACCATCCTTTCACCTAGGACTCAATGCTGAATTCCTTGAGCACCCAGAACTCCCTCTGAAATGCAAGAGCAGAGACCTGCCCCGACTCCCATTGAAACCACTAGGAAGAGCAGCAGGCCCCATGCTGCTAGTGAACAATGTTTTAAACTGATGTATTTCTTGATTCTAACATCTGCTATGAACTAAGTTCTGCTCCTTGTTGTTTATGTTCCTCTCCCACTTATGTCAATGAGAACTGAATCTGTGCAACCAATGACAGAATTTAGCCCACAATGCAGAGTTTAAGTTATGTTTGCTTGTATTTATTATGACATTATCTAAGAATTTAACATACAGTCATATTCTCTTCCTTTCAAATGCACATGTTCAAGGTAAGGTGCAATTAAAACTTTTAGGACTTGGTCCTACACAGGGACCATGGACAAATTAAGTCCCACCAAGATCCTCCCATCAGGGCTTCAGTGGGACATAAGTAAAGCATATGCTTTGTGCTGGCCCTCTGCACAGAAGTGAATTTCACCCATGTTGGCACTACTACATAGTTTAAAAATCAGCTTCCTCATCTGAAAATGTATATTTAAATATAGCATTACTAATTGTTATATAGAACATCCATCTAGTAACTGGTAATTATAATATTTCTTATCTAGGAAATTCTAAAAATATTATCCAAAACTGACAAATACTCGGAGGTGGCAGGCGGGGGGGGGATGGACTGCAAGACTCTCGTCAGATTGTTTATCTCACTTTTAAAAACACCACAACACTGTCACACTCCTAAGTGGGTAATTCTCCCAGAAATTGTGTCATGTATTACTTATAGTTAGGGCCCTACCAAATTCAGTCCATTTTGGTCAATTTCATGGTCATAGGATTTTAAAAATCATAAATTCCATGATTTCAGCTATTTAAATCTGAAATTTCACGGTCTTGTAATTGTAGGGGTCCTGACCCAAAAAGGAGTTGTGGGGGGGGGTCACAAGGTTATTGTAGGGGGGTTGCAGTACTGCTACCCATAATTCTATGCTGCTGGTGGTGGTGGCGCTACTTTCAGAGCTGGACAGCCAGAGAACGGCAGCTGCTGGCCGTGAGCCCAGCTCCGAAGGCAGAGCCGCTGCCAGCAGCAGCGCAGAAAGGTGGCATGGTATGGTATTGCCACCCTTACTTCTGTGCTGTTGCCTTCAGAGCTGGGCCCTCAGTCAGCAGCCACCACTCTCTGGCCACCCAGCTTTGAAGGCAGCAGTGCAGAAGGGTGGCATGGTGTGGTACTGCCACCCTTACTTCTGTGCTGCTGCCTTTAGAGCTGGGCGCCCAGCCAACAGCCACCGCCCTCTGGCTGCCCAGTTCTGAAGGCAGTGCAGAAGAAAGGGTGGCAATACCACGGCCACCCCTAAAATAACCTTGCGATATCACCCCCCCACACACAAACCCCTCTAGGGTCAGGATTCCCAGTTTGAGAAACACTGGTCTCCCCAATGAAATCTGTATAGTATAGATAAAAGCACACAAAAGACCAGATTTCACAGGGGGAGAGAGATTTCACTGTCCTCGATGCATTTTTCATGGCCATTAATTTAGCAGGGCCGTACTTATCGTAAATTTATTTGGAGGAAATACATAGTAAAACTGTTCTATGTGGACCACACGATGCGTTAATTTTGCTCACCAGTTTAACAAAGGAAGCTAGTAATAGTGCTATTAATGATTTAACCAGAGACAAAAGACAGTTGTGCTTAAATTTTGTTAAAAATTGCAACATAAAGGTCATTTTAACCTCTTGCTCTTATTTAACTAATGTCAATTACTAGTGAAATCAGAAACATTTCTAGTGGGATTTTTTTTCTCAGACAGGTAACTTATTTGTTTTACAGTCCTTTCATGAGGAAAAACAGGTACTTCCACAGACCCATGTATATATTTCCATATCCACCTGAAAGTCTCAAATGCTAATTTATTTTCTTGATACCAGCAAGCCAACAAAAGCAGTCTAAACAAGCCTCTTCCCATATTTCATTGGTACCTTCTATTTTCGCATGTAATGGTAAGGAAAAATTTAGTAAAGAACCAAATTAGATATTCATCAGTATCAGATACTAAAGTTAGAAATTCAATAGTGTACTAATCTACATCTGCAATGGATGGCATGCATGCATCAGGTTGTGTAAAATTCCAAATCAAGATGATGGTATACAACTGCTGAGCTGAATGCTGATGAAATAGAGTATCTGGTCTCACTGAAGTTTATGGGACTTTTGTCATCAACTTCACCAGGAGAAGGATGAGACCTAGATTCTGTACAATAAGACATTCCAAGCACATCTCAACTTTGGAACAAATTCTACTGTCATGTTAGTGTAAATCTGGAATAATTCCACTGAAGTTTATGGAGATACTCTAAGATTTATACTCATGTACATGAGATCAGAATGTGGTCCATATACTCCAGTGGGGTTACTCCAGTTTTACTATACTCAGCTAAAATTGGATGGAGAACTTGGGGTTTATTTAGAAGTATCCATAATAACTCAATATATCTGCACACATTCTATCGGTTACAATCTTGGAGATAGACACATAATATGCACTTCCAAAACAAGGTTGTGAAACTGCTTAAAGTATCCATTACAGAGACAAGGTTGGTGAGGCAATATCTTTTATTGCACCAACTTCTGTTGGTGAGAGAGAGACAAACTTACAGAGCAGTCCAGGTGTAGACTTTTCATCATAGTCACAATTCAGACACAACCTATTCTTCAAAACATATATTCAAATTCACACCTTAGTTCCCATTCCTCGGCACTTTTTAAACTAATTTATGTTAATACCTCAAATCCTTAAAAATACAGGAGAGAGATGTCAGATTTACTAGTTTTTTAAAATAAATTACAATTTTAAAAGATACTATTCAGATACAGTCCGATACTCAAAGAAGTTACTGTTAAAAAGAAAACTATCTTTAACATGAATTAAACCTCAAATCAACAACTACCACCAAGCTGACATTTCATCCTACAGGCCAAAGAAATACTGTACCTATACTGTTTTTATTAGTACAGCACAAAGGAATACCTTTGGAGGCAATTTTCCTGCATCCACCACTCCCTGCATAGATCTGAAAACCAGTCATAACACTACAAGAACTAGCAAATGTAAACAAGTGGACAAGTTAGGAAAATGAAACATTATATTAACAAAAGCACTGTTACACTTCAATCCTCTGCTTTATTCCAACTAAAAAGGAGAGAAATTAGAGACTTGTTTTCTTAGTTTAATTTAAGGTATAAATACCAGAATTACTGATTTTTCATTTCAATATTATTTATGCTGAACTAAAATTAAATGGCAAACTTTTGAAAGAATCACGTTTTTTACCAAGTTTTGGAAAATGGTATGAAGTAGAGCTTATAAATTATGATAAGAGAAAACAGAGTGACTTAAATTCTTGGTAAGTTTTTACTCCAATAAAGGATGACCCACACCTTCATGTTATTGGTTTTATTAGTTAGCAGCTGGACTAATAGTCACTGCTTTGACATCCAGCATTAATTTATTCTTTAAGGTTCCCAATCTATATTATATGGGTTACGTTGGGGTTGGTTACTTTGGGTCAAAGGAGAAAAAAGTTTCTTTCACAAAAGAGCCATCTGAAAGCCTGGAGACTGCAGCAGCAGTGGGTGGCAGCAGCAGGGAAGAGCATTACTGTCCCAGGAGCCTCCTAATGCTAGCCTAGAATGGAAGTTGAAATGCGGTAGACCCTTTCCCCACAACAGCTAGAGTCATGGCACCCTCCTTCTCTGCTCTAATTCCAGAACACCAGCACTTGCTCCTCTTCACCTGTGATTCTAGAACCTCATCACATTATCCCAGTCTGTTCTGATTCTAGAATGTCAACATTTTCTCCCCCTGACAACTACATGCCAATTCCAGAACCCCAGCATCTCCTGCATTGTGCCTGCAGCTATCTTCCCCATTACCGTGACATACAGGGACAGGGTAGAGGAAAAGGAGGTAACAGGGACAAGGGAAAACATAACTGTCTACATGTGCTGTGTTTGTGCCACTGGGCCCACCCAAGGGAATGCTGGACAGTTAGTTATCAAAACTGTAAACATTTTGCTAGGAATGGTTTTCAACCAAGTGCTGGGGCTCGGTGCCATTACCCCCTCAGTTGCAGGAGGGTTATATACATGTCCAAGTGAATTTTAAGCTACTTTCTTTCTGAAGACAGAGGCACTGAAAAATAGTCTGAAATTCCTCGACAATCATTCTCCTTCTCCCTATGGTGCCTCCTGTCCCTCCTCTGTTCCTACACTTTACCCTCTTCTATCCTTACATCATTCCCATAGTTCCTTCCCTTCTTTTTCCCTTTTGCACAACTTTTCTCTCCCTTCCAGGCCGACTTCCTCATTTATCCTGTCAGTCCAGAGCAGTTTCCCCTTCTTTTCCCCCACCCCCATCTTCGTGACTCTCTCCTGGGGGTTGCCTTCCTGCTCTCCCCATTGGTGCCTGTCCCTCAGGGATTGGCCTCTGCCCCTCAGGGCTTCTCTCCTGGCAGCAGCTCAGCACCATGACATGCCACCTTCCCCTGCTCCACTCTCTCCCTGCCAGCTACCCTTTATTCTCCCACCCCTCTCCTTCTGAGCAGCAGGCACCACCTCCTCCCCCTGCTGTGAACAGCTCGGGGGGAGGGGGTGGAGGCTGGGGGGGGCAGTCTTGGCCAGATCAGGACTGTTGACAGCTATGAGCCTAGGCTCCCTAGCTCAGATCAAGCCAGTTACCTGGGAAACCTCCCCAGCAGCAGCAGCAGCGAAACCGCACGCCCAGAGCAACTCAAGCTCTGCTTCCCCAGGCTGCTGCCATCCCCAGAGGGCTGCGGGAATACTGCAAACAGAGGAAGAGGGTCACCCCTGGTTTGTGGGAGGAGAGGGGGCTGCGGTGACGTAAATGATTATTATGAGAATAGCACTTAGGGTCCCCAGGCTAGGAGGGGGCCCCGTTGTGCTGGGCGCTGTACAAACGCATTGTAGGAAACCTTCCCGGAGCTTACCAAAATAAATCAATCAATAAATCATCCCAGGCTAGTTATTAAAGCCACAAATCCCTTCCCCGCCTCTTAACTGTGCCCAGTGTGTTGCAGGAGGTCTCTTACCCGCTGGGAGGTTTATTGGCCCCAGACTGCGCGAGAGTCTCCATGGATGGCTCACTCCTTTCCACTGAATTAAAGGCTTGATACAATTCCAGTTTGGGAGTGGGAGGGAAGGGGGGGAGGAGGGAATGATGAGCTGATGCCTTTCTTCTCCTCCTCCTTTCATTCACACTTTCCTCCCTTCTGGCTGAGCCATCCTCCCCTGGCTATCTGGGAGAGGAGAGAGTAAAGTTACTGTTCCCTGCCTGGCATCCGCTGAGCAAATAAGGCAGCTGGCAGGAATGACTCCTCGCAGCCAGGCACCACGGCCGAGCGAGGGGGCACAGGCAAGGAGGGAAAAGGAAACGCAGCAGCAGCCGCCGCCCGGTGGCCCCCCGGACCTACCGCTGCCAGCCCAGCCCGCCCACAGCCTTCAAGGTGGCGAGCGACCCGCAGGTTGCAGAGCGGGGATGCACCCAGGAGGGAGGCGATGACCCACCAGCCGTTCCTGGGACAGTACGTGCCCCGCGCGCGGCCAACCAAGCAGACACAAAACACCCGCACATTGCAAACAAGCCCCCTAGAAATGACCCGCTGCGAAACCTCCTCCCCCCCTGACTCCGCTGGGCAGTGCCAGCTCCCACGCACTTGGCAGCAGTGCCAAGCTCCGATCCACTCACCTGAAAGCTGGGAGGGCCGAGCCTGGTCCCGGCTCCGCGCTGTCACACGGGCATGGCCGCTGCGTTACAGGGGGAGCCCCTTGCCTTGCGAAACGGACCCGTTTTGAAGCCTGGCTCCAGCTCCTCGCTCATCGATCCTAGCCGGTGCTGAAGTTTAGGCGAGGGGAGGCGGAGGCGCGCTGCGAACCCGTTTCCATGTGACTGCTCGGGACAAATACAAACACAGCGACTGAGCCTTTTCTGGGGCAGGGAGAGTGACACTGCCATGCACGCAGCTCTGCTCGCACAGCCCGCCCGCCCCCATAAATCACCCTCAAAGGGCAACGCCAATCCAGCTCCTCTTACACAGCCCAGCCCCGCGCCAGGACAGCAGCCTGCCGAGGGAGGAGAGGGCAGGAGACAGGGCATAGCAAAGCGCCTTGTAGAACGAGCCACAGCAGCGTATTCCAGATCCTATTACAGCACAGACCGCAGGCACCTGGGGGACAATGGCGCTGTCCGTCTCAAGGGTAAAAACACCTGTGGCCAGGAGCCTGAGCTTTCAAGGGGGTTGTCCCAAGCCTGTGGCATTTACTCTCTGGGGAACTAAAAAGAGCCATGAACCTCACAGCATATAGTGGTCCAAATGCAAAACTCCCTTCTTCGTCTCCCATATGGCAATGGAAAGTATATGGGGTGGGGGAAGGGTATTTATTTTTTACTGAAAATGAACAAACCAAAACATCCTTCTATAAATGTTTCTTGTGGGGGTGGGAATGGAATTTGCAGGCCTAATTGAAGGTAGAGGGTAATATAGATAGATTAGATTACATTAGATTAGATAGAGAACCTTTAAGGTGTCAGCTCTCCTGAAGAAAATATTTCCAAGGTATAGCACAGAACTCTCCTGGAACAGTTTAGTCAAGCAGTATAGCCAGGACAGATTATTATGGACCCCCAGGTCTCTTATAGTTAAAAAGATTAGGACCAACTTTCTGTTTACAGCTCAAATCTTCTACGTGTTTTAAATCCTCACAGGTACTTGGATTGCTTTGAAACTTGGTGTGCCTCGTGGGGGTGCTGGCTAGGGTTAGTGATCCAAATTTGACCACGAGATTCCTGAGCTAGCCATGATCACAAGTCATGCTACAGCTGTGGACTTTCCAGTGCTGCAGGACAGTTTGGGAACTGTTTAGAATGGTTCTGTCCCTTCCAGATTGCAAGGGTGAACTAGGTTTTCATTGGGTTCCCAAACACAGTGTTTTCTGCAGGGTAGATGACACCTTAATACTTATTTAAAAATAGTTCCCCTCATTCAAATTGTCCCAGACTAACAGCCTAGGCAAGCGACAGTTGTGCTTGCCTCTGCTATGAGGCCAACGTAAGAGCCTGGGTTACGTTGGCACTGTGTATGCGGTCGCTGTTACTCCTGTGCTTTTGGGTGTTATTGGACTATCAGACATGAGAGTATCTGCACCACTCCCTTCCACCCACTCCATTTGCTCCAGTTTCTTCCTTCAATCACTGGGAATGGTAGGAAAGGGGCAGGGGGAGTATTGATGGACAGCTCATCCAGCCAGGTTGGGCAAGGACCAGAGAAAAGGAACATGGAGGTTCACTAGCTTTAAAGCAAGAAATTTAACCAAGTGAATCTGAAAAGTGGGGACAAGGGAAATGAGGCTCTCCCTGGCCCTGCTTTTTCACTCAGCAGCACCTCTGACAGCTCCAGAGGCTCCTCTTTCTGGATTCCCCCTCCCCCGGAGAAGCCACTAGAGTTCACTCCATATTGAGCTCTCCTCTCACACACACACCCCTACCTATCAGAGTGGATCTGGCCCAGGTTAGCATCCAGCATGGAATTATTCACCAGACACTGCTGCTAGCACAAAATGAGGGAGTTCCCCCCAGCTACCCACCCACACTGAGCGAGACCTGGCAGATCCTAGTCAGCAGCAACACAGAAAAGATGTCATTGCTGTTTACAAGAAAGCTACCATCCTTTCCCCAGGCATAGGATAAACTCTGGCAAACGTTTCAGACATGGATTAATTTGCTAATGACAGCGAAGGTAGAGGTGTGCACCTCCCCTGTTCTATGCTACAAGTACCTTTGACTGGATTTCCCTGCACTGTACTGTACTTCATTAGTACCAAGGATTTGGGGAGAGGATCATAATCTTCACCTACAATATAAACAAAATTCAAATAACTTAATCTAGTGTAATACACCTGTATAATTATCCATGATTTCATCTCCTCTTTCCTTACATATCTGCAGTTCACTCCTCTTAACTCCCAGTGCTCCAAACTGCAGAAGGCAAAGAATGCAGCTCGCCCTTGCTCACACACACACACACACGGTGTGACTACATCTCCACCATTCACAATCCACTTTACTGGCTCCTGCATTCATTTCACAATCCTGTTCAAAATTGCCTTTTGTCCAGATTCTGCTTAGCGTTACCCAAGTGCAACTTCTGTTCCAATTCATGGGATTTGCATCTGTGTAAGTGAGAGTAAAATTTAGCCAACCCCCTTTAAAACTCTCCATGGCTTGTAGTAGTCAGCTCCACACACCTTGTCTCGCTCTCTACTCCACCTGCTTGTCAAGCTACCTGCCTTCTCTGTCCCCTCGTATAATCAGCCCACTGCCATGAGAGAGCCTCTCTCCTGTAGCTTCTGTTCCATGAAGCAGCCTTCCTATATTTCTACCTTACATTGTACATGTCTTACAATATACCTTAATTGATACCTTAAATTTTCTCTCCCTCTAGTATTGGCCTTATCCTTTTATGTTCTAGTTTATTCACGACCTAAATGTTGTCATATAAGAGTTTTCTGTGATTTATACCTTTTTCTTATTCTCGGTATTTTAATATATAATTCTTTTAAAACGTTTGGGATGTAATTGGTAGGAAAGATCTTACACACAATAGTATTGTTCTATACACACAATATTGGTCTATTGTCATGGTCATTGAGTTTAAGGCCAGAAGGGACAACCACATCATCTAATGAGACCTCCTGTATATCATACGCCATCAACACCACTCAGCATTCGAACACTAAACCCAACAACCAAAATTAGACCACAGTATTACAGCCCACAGGAGAGTGAACTATTATGTGCCACAGGCAAAGAATAGGAGGAACTGAGGCAGGGGTTGGCAACCTTGGGCATGCGGCCCGTCAGGGTAATCCGCTGGCGGGCTGAGAGACATTTTGTTTAGGTTGACAGTCCGCAGGCACGCCCCCCCACTCTCAGCTCCCGGCCAATGGGAGCTGTGGGAAGCGGCAGGCCACAGGGATGTGCAAGCCGCCGCTTCCCACAGCTTCCCTTGGCTGTGAACGGCAAACCGTGGCCATTGGGAGCTGCAGGGGGCTGTGCCTGCAGACGGTGAACATAAACAAAATGTCTTGCTGCCCATCAGCAGATTACCCTGATAGGCCGTGTGCCGAAGGTTGCCAACTCCTGGACTGAGGTTTACCACAGCAGAATGGAAGTCTGTATAACGTTAGAATTATCATGATCATTCTAATGCATCTTCAAACGTGCTGGAAGCAATAACAGAGTAATCTATTACTGTATATGCAACCGAAGAATCTGGGTTATGGGTGGATAAGGGTCTGATCCTGAAATGTGCTGAGCGCCCTCCACTCCCATTGGCTCCAACAGAGCATTTAGCACTTTGCAACATCCTCTGAAGTAGACCCAGTTCTCTGAAAGGGCAAAGGGTGCAGCATTTTCAATGTGCATTGTAATTCCCCCAGTACAAATGGCAGGGTATTAATCAAGGCTACTTTTAGGCTGTTGTTCTCAGAAGGACTGAGTGAGCAGCTACAAATCCTGTACAATTATTTGAGTTTGGGAATGCTTCACTGCTCCCAAGACTGGGTTTTTAATCTCTCCCTAGCTGTATAGTCTCCAGTGCCATGCAATTCAACTGAAAGGATTTTTATGAAGGATCCTTAGAAAAAAATATGAAAGATGTTTGAGCAATGGCTTCTTTTCAGTCAAATGTCTTAGGTCTTTAAAAAAAAAAAGTGAAAAAATAAGCAACTAGAACGTTACTATGGATTGGTTGTTGGTGCAATATCTTTTTAAAGTCAGTTGACGCTCTGTTACACACATTTTAAAAAATCCTTAAATTGCTATATTTTTATCTTGTTTCATACTAAATAAAATTCTACTGAATCAACCCTCTGAAACTATTTAATAATACATTCTCCTCAGAAGAAAACTGGTCCACCATGTTTTAGGGTTTAGCAAATTTTAGTAGCTCGAAGTTATATATACACACACACACACACACACACACACACCTAAAGTATGAAGTATATAGTGCAAATTTAGCTGAACATGTGAGGAATCTAGTCAGACAGGTCAGAAGTTAAAAGAGTTTCCAGCAACTAAATTGGTTTCTCTAGATCAGGAGGAGAGGTCAAGATTAGGTCAGGATTAACTAACCTTTGTTAGCTAACCCTGGGCTTTTCCCTAGTGTAGACACAGGTTAACAAACTGTTTACCTAGATTTAGCTGGCTGAGGTCCACCCTAGAACCTCAACCCAGGGTGGACCTTGACCAGTTAAATCAAGGTAAAAGATGTAAACCTGCATCTACAATAGGGAAAGATTGCACATAGATCAGAGAGTTAGTTAATATGTTACTAACTTGGTAGCTGCTCAGTCAGAATTTGTCTACTGCCTTTAATACCTCTGCTTGAATTTTGTCAACCCTAGGAGCTTGCCTCCATTTGAAACCTTTGGTGGCTGCTTTAATTTCATCAGGTGTTGTTAGTCCCTCTTCTTTTTCTAATTTAGCATTCACATTTCTCTTGAACCTGCATGTTGTTGTTTTAATACAGAATGGAAATGTTTCTTCCATTGTCTGGCTTGTTCATGCGTTTTCAAAATCTGTCCATGAGAGAGTCCCCTACGGGCATCACCTGTGACGGTCTGGTTCCTCCTGAGAGACCTTTCACTATTCTATAGAGCTGCCTTAAGTCTCCCCTCCCTGCTGCTGCTTCTACCTCTTCAGCCTTCTCCTGAACCCAGATATTTCTATCTTGCCTGAATCTCTTCTTTATTTCTTTGTCCTTTTCTCTGTATTTTACATCTGATTCTAAAAGTTCTGCCTCTTTCTCACACTCCTCCATTTTTGTCTTCAGAGCTTTCCACTCATCAATTGCTGCCCATGTTCCAGACGTAATCCATGCATCTTTCTTCCACTCTCTTCCATGGCCAACTACTTCCTCTGCTATTGTCTTCTTCTGGTTTGACCATTTGTCTTTCATACTTTCATTAGCCTGGTCTTGTTAAAAACTGGAATCCGGTCTGTGTTTCTTTGTTTCTGTGATGAAATATGGGTGAAAAAACAAGTGCCACAAGACTGGAAAGATGGCCTCATCGTGGCTTTGCCGATAAAAGGGTGATCTTATTCAGCATATAAACTGGAGAGGTATTGTACTGCTATCAATCACAGGCAAAGAATTGACTAAATAGAATGAAGAAAGCAGGGGATGAAATATTACAAGAACAGGCTTGGTTCCATCCAGGTAGACAATGTTGTGAACAGATATTCATTCTTCAAAGGATCATAGAAAAAGCTACTGCTTGGCAAAACCCTGTCTTATTCAGCATTATTGACTTTAAGAAAATGTTCAGTGGTGTCCTCGGAGAGATCCTGTGGAATATTACTAGGAGCTATGGAATGCCAGACAAGCTATCAACATAATAAAGGAGATTATATGATGGAAGTAGAAGTACAGTACGATAGGATACAGGCCTGGGTGAGTGGTTTGGTAGTGTGTCTGGAATTAGACAAGGTTGTGTGTTATCACCTCCTCTTTGCATTAGCAACAAAAGGTATTATGGACAGAGTAAAATGGGTTAAGCAAGATGAGCTACACAATCTTGACTTTGCAAAAGACATTGCTTTACTAAGTAGGACATAGAGTGGAATGATTGTCTTTATATCAGAGGTAGAACAGGAAACAGAAAAGTTGGATAGAAAGTAAATGCAGAGAAAACCAAGATTATGAAGATAAGAAACCGGACAACAGATACAAAGCTGTATGCAGATGGAAAATAAATCAAATAGGTAGAAGCATTCTGCTATCTGGGGTGTGTGATGACATCTGAATGTGGCTTTCATAAAGATATTCTTCTGAGATTAGGAAAAGCAAACATCGCTTTTGAAGGTGGAACAGCATCTGGTCAAAGAGAGGTGTAAGAATGCATGGCCGTCCCATCCTGTTAATCTCTGAGGGGGGCCATGCCTCCTCACTGATATAAAAAGGGGAATTAGCTGCTCCCAGTGTTCAGGTCCTCAGGACAGGCAGAGCAGTAAAGCTGTCTATGAGCCTCGGCCTGCAGTCAGGGCAGGGTAGCAAATAGTGTAGGGGGCTCTGGCCTGCAGGCAGGGCAGAGCAACAAAGTCTGGAAGCCCCAAGCCCTCAGTCAGGGCAGGGCAGCAAATAGTCTAGGGGGTTCTGGCAGGGGTGAGCACCAACACAGTCTAGGGGGTTCTGTCAATCTCAGAGGGAGGCCACGCCTCCTCAGTACATGAGGTCTCCATGCCAAACTGATCAGATTATACCACGTAACTGTACTGAGCATACTACTATATGGAGCAGAGACCTGGCCAATAAAATGAGATTGGAGGCTTCTCATCACAGATGGCTAAGAAGATACTGCACATTTCATGGAAAGACAAAACGACAAATCTGAGAATAAAGGAGCTGACAGAGCAGACATGTTAGGAAATATCAAAGAACTGTGGTATAGAAGATGGGAAGCATTGAACTGCATACCTGAGGGAGGAAGAAGAAAGTGAGGATGGCCAAAAAAGAACTGGCAGAAGATAGTGACAGAGGATATTGAATGCATTGGCATCACCTGGAAAGAAGTATCACAACTACTGAGCAACTATAATCAATGGAGGCACTGGACAACCCAATGTGTCAGTGGCACAGGAGAGATTAAGAACTACCTTGTATTCACTAATCTTAATCTAACCTCTTTTTCTACTCTAGGCAAATCCAAAGTACACAATCTTGAATGTTATTCCGTAACACAGATGAGATCCTGACCTCAGTTCACAACTACAGCTTTCTTGGCTCTGTAACTCTGTGTCAATGGGAGTTTTGATTGAGTAATGAGTGTAGGCTCAAGCCCATGAAAAGCAGAGTTTTTTTAAATGAATGGGACTGAAAAATCCACAGGGATCATAACACTTGCAATACTTTTACTTAAACCATTTGCTTCAGCCCCAGACTCACTTTGCTCTAATTTTTTAGGCAGAGGTATGGGAGTTTAACTCCACAACTCTTATTGATTTTAATGGGAGCCTATAATAACCACAAAGGAATAATATACATTTTAGGGAAGAACTATCAAAATAGCAAACAAGACTGAGAATGTGGCAAACTTGTATTTTTGGAAAATATCAAGCTAGAGTTCATTATGTCACATTAGTCTCAAATATCAACTGTAAAAAAGCAGTAAAGAGAATTAATTTACTTTAGAGAGGCAGTGTGGTCTAGTAGATAAGACACAACCAGGTGTTTGGACACCTGAGTTCTATTCCTGGCTCTGCCAATGACCTGCTATGTGACTTTGGGCAAATTTACCTTCCACTGTTTGCTTTATTATTATTTGTATTGTGGTAGCACCCAGGAGCCCCAGTCATGAACCAGGACCCCATTGTGCTAGGTGCTGTAGAAACACAGAACAAAGACTGCCTCTGCCCCCAAAGAGTTTGCAATCTAAGTAAATTCTATTTAGATCCTAATCTCTTTGGGATAGGGACTTTGTTATTATATGTTTTAACAGTGTTTAGTATAATGGGGCTTTGATCTCAGTTGGGATCTCTAGGAGCTGCTGTAATACAAATAAATACTAATAATAAAACATGCCAAACAGCCTTGTCAATGAGCACAATGATATGGCTACATTTATAGTTAGGCATTACTATGGCCTAATCTGTATTAGCAATGATTTGTCAATGACTATTACGGTACATGTTCAACCAAATAGGTTTGTTTATTAGCACATAATGGCAAATTCTACCTGAATCTATGCTGGTGTGAAAGGTAGGAGGGGACCGGGGGCTTCTTCTTTCTCCTATCCCACTGTAACCCATGCAGATGTCTACCAGGATGTTGACCTAGTGCTTGTGCTAGGTGGTAGTCCATGCCCCCAAGACAGCTGGAAGTAGGAGCTGGGGAAAGTGCACATTATTTCTTTCTGCACCAGCAGCTAGAGGTTGCTGTTAAGCATGCTGACCCCAGATCTATGGACTTTCTCTGCCTTTGAAAGGAAGAACAGTTCAAGGAACCTCCACTTGGCCACTACACATTGGCTCCACACCTCAACATAGACCAGGGAGACAATGTCACAGTTTAGAACATGCAGTCCATGGTGAGTAGAAGTCATGTGACTCAGAGTTGGCACAACAGACAGACATTTTATGAGACTGCAGGCTTGATCCAGCTGTGCTACTTTAAGGTAAAATTACCAGGAATTTTGATGGAAGTTTTGCCTGAGTAAGGACTTCAGGATTGGACCCTGCCTGCAGTGTAGGAAGTCTTATGTTGATGCATTCTAAAGCAAAAACTTAAAAAAAAAATGGCTGTAAATAGAATAAAAGGAATTTCTGTAAACTCAGCTGTCTGTAGATTTAAAAGGGGTTATAAGTAGACACTGAAGACACTGAGTAGCTCAGGCTGAAGCTGATATTTCTCTATAATGTGTGGACACAGTCCTATGATTGCAGGCTCCCCAGGACTTTTTTAAAAAAAAAAGTATGTTAATTACATGTTTACAGGGATTATTTTTGTTTGTTTTCTCTCTGATTTATGGATTGGAGGGGTGGTTAACATATCAAACCACACATTTTGGACTGGAACCTTCCGTACCCAATCATATTATTCCCTCTGGCCTATTGATTTTGTGCTCAGTTGTGTCTTATGTGCATTAGCCCATGCTGGATGTGCTGGAGAGCCACACTGCCCTAGAGAAACTTAAGAAGAGACCCTAGCGAGGCATAGTGAATGTATGCTTGGGAGGTTGGGAGTCTTCCCCTCGCAGACTATACAGGAGCAGAAGAACGACTTTGTGACTACTGCTACAACCCTGGAATAGATGCAGTGGTCCCTGTGGCTGCTATGCTCCTAAACTATGCAGGTACTGACCAGTGGACCCACACAGCCACAGATCTATCAGCTCCACTCCCAAATTACTGCTTTGTGCTGGCGCATAGCCCCCACAGAGCACAGCTCCATGCCTTACGTGGAACATGCACTGTTGTATTAATTTAAATGGAATAAATGGGCCAAAGGTGTTGTTGTAACCCAGTCAGTGTCCAACACTGAAGAGTTGGAAACAAGGTCTGGGGTTTAGTATACAGAAACATCAACCTGCTTAGTACCAGGGCAAACACCACTAAAAATCATTATAACCTTTCATTAAAGGTAAAGAAAAGAAAGGAAAAAACAGTTAAAGCATTTGAAATGTACAGTACTGAATAAGGCTTTCATTTTAACATCATCTCTTGTTCCCTGTCCCTTTAGCTGGAAAGAGTTTTTAGAAGGCAAAAAGCCCTTGTTTCACAATCTCTTAGATGGTATCAAAAGTGGAAATAACTGGCCTTTTGGAGAAAAGAGAAGTAGTAGTTCAGATGGGCTGGAGCTGTTGTTGTTAAAGTCCATTCCCGTTTCATCCCAGGTGGTGTTGGGATTCAGCTGGAGCCAGTAGATGTGGCGATGTCGTCTGGGTTCCTCTCTCTGGTCTGGTCAGGACATCTCTCAGGATCAGGACAATGAAGGCCTGGGGTCCCAGGAGATAGTGGGTTTGGCAGCCATGATAGTGAAGCTCTTTCCACTAGCCACTTTTTCCCCCAAAGTCTCTTTCTTTTAAGGACTCACAAAGGGAATGGTGGGTGGGATAGCCCATCCCCTCATTATTTTGTCCACCAATTAGGCCTAGTTTCCAACACACCAATTTTGGTTCACTGATTTCTGGTTCCACACTTTTCTTGTTTACCTGGCACAATATTAACACAGTCCTTAAGTTATACTAGTAGGTTATTTTGTTTGGACTAATTCAGTCACTCTGTCTTGCTTTTGCACCTTTTCCCATCAACATTTTTTATTATAGGTTATTGCGACATCTTATGAACTTTCACATACTTTTCACAGTTGAGCTCACAATTAGGGTAAATTTGGAGGCCCAGTTATCACAACAGTTTTTTCTCTGTCTGAAGCATGAGCCCTTTGTGTGGTCTCCCTTGAATTCTCCTTCTTCCCTCACGTACCACCCCATCGCCCACGCAAACACACATTTCTGCAGCTAAACCACAGCTGTTGCCAGGATACTGGATTAGGTGAACTACTGGCCTGATCCAATATGCCAGTTCCTATGTTTCCTGGTTCTGCAGTGTTAAGGTCCTTTTGTGCCTGTAAAAGTGATGGTGTTGGGGTAAGATTCTCCCCACAATGAGCAGCTGAGAGATGTATGACTCATGCCCACCCGTTCATGTCTGTTATGCATTTGTTTATGGCATGGGCAGTACAAGAGAATGCAGTAAAAGGTGTCAATTATCTCCCTTTTTTTGGATGCTGTGCATTGGTACTACAGGACTGAAGAATCCCTGAGAGGATCCCATGCTTTTCAGGCCTGAGCTCCCCCACCCCGCTGTAAGATAAGCTATGTACAATAATCCCCACTTCCCCCTTCAAGAACTGATACCTCTCACAATGCTAAGCATAGAGACCTACTTACAACCACTCCTTATGGCAATGTTGTTTGCTCCTTACTCACATCATTGTCAAATTTTTCCCATCACTAAGCAGCATTTCAGACATGAGCAGCAGCTGTTCCCAAATACATATTCCCCAAGAACTTGTAGAAACACTGCCTGATCATTATGTAGTGTTTGCTTAGGATTCCCCCTTCAGTGTCCTGCAACTTCCAGAACATTCAAACAGGCAGGCATCTGACTGCAAGGGACACAGTGAACTTTATCCTAAATGTGCTTTCTGTATAGCTGGCTCTCCATTGTTTCAGGAAGTCAACCTGTCCTGGAGCAGGGATAAAGGTTTAATAAAATGTTGCTCAGTGAGCCATGCCGCACTTTCCCAATTGCTCAACTCAAGGCAAGTCTGTGTTTTCAGATCTAAGGCTAGAACGAAGTGCAGAAAGGACATTCCAGTTACTGCTTGGGAAAGCCATGAACATTGCTAAACGAACTATCTACATATAGCGTGCACCAAATTTTCTTTATGCAAATCATGACTATGTATATGCATGCGGCTTTACCATGTGACCTGCCTTCTTCCCTACTCCATCCCTATGTTGTAATCTATAAGTAATGTACTGGATTGTAGGTAGGTTGTGGGAGGCCTGACTTTGATTGAGAACTGCTCATGGTGCAGATAATTATGACCAGGAGGAAACATCCTTTTAATCAGTACTGTATTATTCACTGGCATAATTCCTCATAGTACAGAGTTCCAGCCTCAAGCCTTTGCTTATATTTACTTTTTGTGATGGATCCATTTGGTCTCTTTGGGTTCTTATAGAGATGGGCTCAAACTAAGCCTCTCAATCCTAATTATCATGAACTTCAGGGAAGATGAGATCCAAAATTACCAGCTTCTCCCTAAATCTATAAAAGGCTACACAAGCCTCCTCTTTCCCTGCATGTTAGAGCAGTTCATATCAGAGGGCAGCTCAGAACTTTGCAACTTGGGCCCATATCTAATCTTACGGTGTCGCAATCTGCTTTCACTAATACAGAATCCTAAAAAAAACAAGGCCTCTGTCTATATAGAATATCAACATAAAGTCAGCAGCCACAGCATGAATAATGACCAAGTTCCTATGCTAATTTTTCATTTGACTTTAAAATGAAGTGTCTATGTTGGACACTTAGGATATGTCTATGCTGCAGTGTATTCCCAGGGTTAGTAGAACTTGAGGTAGCTGCCCCTCAGTTTGTTAACCCAGGGCTTGGGCATCTAGATTCATATACAACCCCACATTAGGAATTGTTGAACCCTGGGTCCCAATCTGGGGCTCCAGTATCTATACCGCATTATGCAGGCCCAAGTCCAACCACCTGCATCCCAGAATTCCTGGTGCCCTCCCAAAATATGGCCACTCTAGCCCTTTGTTCATAGTGCAGTGTGGGAAAAAACTTGACTGTCCATAGAACAAAGAAAGTCAGCCTGTGGGATTTTGATGGACTCTCAGAGCATGAGTCCAGTGGGGTTGTGTCTATACAGCAAACCAATAGAGCTTGAACCCTGGGTCCTGACTTGACGCAGGTTTGGACCCTCCATGCCTGCGGGGTCCTGGGAACCTGGGTTCAAGCCCTAGGTTAGCACAGTTTGTGTGTAGACAGTAGCGGGGTTAGGCTTGAGCCTGAGTTCAAACCCTGGGCTCATATTGCAGTCAAGACATACTCTTAGTAACAGAGCTTACATTTAAAAGGGACTTTATCTGTAGTCGTGTGTGTGTGTGTGTGTGTATTTATAGCTAGACTATATTATTAAAATTGTATTCACAGACAGTCCTTTAGTTAAAAAAAAAAAAAAAAAAGGCTCTTTCTGAGACAAGGCACAATGTTATTACAAGGTCTCAACAGCTTTGTAGCTCCCCACGCTGATTGCAAAATGAGAAGACAAACATTGCATTAAAAATAGTCGCTTTTTAAAAATCTAAATTTCAATAACATTTTTCATCAAAATTCAGAAAATTTCAACCTCCTCTAGTTGCTCATAACCTAAGGGGCCATTCTGAAACTTTAAGATGGATAGACAATTGCAATACCAATCTTCATAGCTATAATTTATGGGCCCAATTCTGATTTCACAGTGGTATTACCTAGATGTAACTACCTTGACTTCAATGTAGTTAATCATGATTTATATAAGAGTAAATGGAAACAGAATTAGGTCCCCTATCTTATCAAAACTATTATGCTACTGATATATACATATTTAGGCAGATATAGCTAAACTTGCTGTTCCAATACCAATAGTTCAATTGAATCACTTCAACTGCATTCTTCCATCGTTATGGCCTTATGCTAAACAGCACTAATGAGCACACAGATCTAAATGAATGCAAAAATTCATTAAAATTAGATTTAATGTACTCTGCGTATTTTGTTTCTTCAATAAAAAAAACAAAAAAGAAAAGGAAGATTCTTTGTCATGCTATCTATAGCTTACTCCATAAACTGAGTACCCATTAAAATATGTTTGATGTTAAATGATTAAATCTGTGCAAACCCACAAAGGGTCTGATTCTGTAGGGGTAAATCTGCTGAAATCAATAGAGTTATTCTGGTATGAGAGAAGAATCAGGCCTCAAAAGAAAAGAGATTCAATGGTTGCTATTGACAGAGCAATACCCGGAGAAGGCTTATGATGTCTGAAAGTTGGCAGATAAAATTAACATAAAGTTCTGTTCCCAGAGCCAGGTTAAAGCAATGAGTAAGGTCACACTGTCTCCGTATCAGTATAGAAGAGGAAGAGCCCACTTTCCCTCCCCTGAGGAGCCTCCACTGGCAATACTCCAGATTCCTCATCAAGTACAGATAGTGATGGTAATTCCCCCTTTTGAGCTTGGCTCTAGTCATCACTGTATCCTGGCATGTTCACATTTTCAAGGGATTTTTTCTTCTTCAAAGTCCTGAGCCAGATCCTTCAGAGCTTGTATCCAGGCAAGCTATTGTAGTCTTAATTGCATCCACACTAATTTGACAGCCAGTCGGCTGGAATTCAAAATCAAGGCACATAATCATCCCGTCTAGGCGTAATGAAAGGTCTTGCCTCTCAAAAAGCTCTACATGTATTTAAAATGGCTTTAGAACTTAACATAAATACATGAGAAAGCAACAATAGGCTAGGCTAACACAGCTAAACATGGATGATCTCTTCTTTTCTAAGAGATGTATCATTCATGAATACATTTTATTTTAGGGGGTTGTAGGGGGAGGTAGGGGAAATGGAAGTCTTCCAAAAATGTCACATTCTGGAACCAATCAGGGTGACCTCAGGCAGAGACTAAGGAGGTGGTTGCCTGGAGATCTTCATTTAAGGGTGCACCACCACCACACCACTGGGACAGATGCAATCACTGAAGAACAGGCCAGAGTCCTGACTAAGGCTTCTTTCTTCAGGGATTCTGCTTACTTGTTGCACCTCTCTTAACTGTACACAATTGGGCAAAAACTCAGACATTTTTGGAGGAAAAATTATTCAGATAAGGGATTGGTAACTTGGTGAGCTGGGGAGAGGGGAGGAAACAAGGAAGGGTAGGAGAAGAGCTTCATGGGCCTGATCCAAAGGCCATTGTAATCAATGGAAGGGTTTGCCTGGGACCCTGTCTTTGGCTAGGATGCCACAGGGCCTTCCAGTCCAGACCGCACGGGCCATGGTTTTTACACAAATACATCTTGATTCCATAGGCTTTTTTTTTTTTTTAATATAGAGTTGAGGGGCTTTTGAAATGTTTCACCTATTACGGTCATTATGCCTTTATCATTCATGCTGGCATGCTCCACAGTATCGCAAAACTGCATTTATGTTACCAGGAACATGCAAAAAACCCTACCATTTACAACCCACTGAAAGACATCCCAGCTCAAGAAGCAAATGCCTAAAAGAGAGAGAGAGAGAGAGAGAGAGAGAGAGAGAGAATGAAATCCAACATCCTTTTAATATCTCTAGTTTCTGCTAGGTGGATGAGCTGTTTGAACTTTAGAATCCTTTTTCCATCGTCTCAGGCTTTTGCTCCGTCAACAGTTTTATTACACCTTTAACATAATACAGTCCTCATGCTATACTTCCATATTATGTAATAGGGGTGGGGTAACAAATTATGACACAGTTAATCAGAAACAGGGGATTTTAATTTCATACGGAATCATCTGCATTTATTCAAAGAATGTACAGAATGAAAAACACCGCACATTCAGCATATTCATTAACAGCCCAAAGCAACTGTTTAGAGTTACTTTGAAAAACAAAATATTGTACATCTCTAATTTATAAATAAAGGAAATTAAGTCCCAGCTGACATGCTTGGTAGGATAACCGGACTGGGGGGAGAGAGGGGTCAAATTGTGACTCCGCTCCAAGCCCTGGGAATGGGACTGCATTTTTGCACTGTCCTAGGAGCACACCAGGAAGCAGATTGTGATACAGAGTCACAATTTGCCTCCCAGTTCCTCCTCTACTCTGGGATCAGAGACATAGCATGCACCAGCTCTATACCTGGCACAGTGTTCACTCCCCCAGCATATTGGCACAGTTGTGCTGGCCAGAGTTTTAGGGTGGAAGCAAGCCAAGGCTCCACGCATCCTCCTCCTGCTCACCTGCGTAAGATTGCAAGGGGAAATACAGCAGCTCTGCAGAGATTGCTCCCCCCCCCAAGCGACTACTGACAGTATAGGTGGCTGGCACAGGAGAGTAAAGGAGCTCCTTACATCCCCTCTATCCACCTGTACAAGTGCACAGCCTGGGCCCCAATCTGGGCCTTTGATAAACTGATGTTTATGCACCGAGATGAAGAATAATTCCTAGGTTATGAGTAAGTAAATAACTAACACCAATTAAAAATCCATCACGGAGTAGACCATAATCACTCAGCTTCAATTGATTTATTCTTTTTATAACATAAAACAGAAAATACAATCTTCAAATATATTCAAAATGAATGCCTAACATGAATAGGAGTGTTTTCAGTGTTTCTCAGTGTTTGAACTGCAAAACTCCCATTGATTTTCATAGAAAACATTGAACAAAAATCCCATGTATATCTTTGAAAATCAACCCCAAGAATTAATTCAATGCCCCCGCCCCCCCCTCCAAGCCAGATTGTGGATGAAGGTTACTTGCTTAACAGTTTGATCAGCATTGTGATCCCTTTCTGACAGCATGTGACTGGGTTACCTGTGGGGTAGTGAATGTATGTATACAGACCATGCACTGATGGAGACATTGCTATGATCTCTCTCCACATGCACTTGCAGTGACTTTGAAGTAAATTGCTGCCGGAGGTGTCTGCTGATTTGAACTCTGCTATGAGAGAACTATTGTTCATATGGATCAGATGGTCTTGCCCTCACACAGGGGTGTGCAGGGCCACCATCTGCAAACATCTTTGGGTGTGCTGTTGTGGCCTGACTATACAATTACCTCCTTGTGCTTGCAGATGGTTGTTCTGCTCTTGAGGTGGAGTATCATAAGGGACCTACCCACGCTGGAGGCCCTTGCTGCATATGGAATGCAGAGTAACAACTTCTTCTGATGCTCACACCCTGTTCCCGCTCACTCTCCGCCCCTTTTCCAACTTGTACAGCCTATAGCAGACTCTCCAGGTATATGTGCTGTTGTCTGGGATTTGAAGGCTGCTTACTCACCCACTTAACCGGTTCATCCTCCCTTATACAGTTCCCAAAATGTGTGATATGCTTATTCACCAGAAGCTGCCTTACTGTTACATGCCATTTTTCTCCCATATATCCCAGCATGTTATAGGAACTTTAAATGAAAGATTTTCCAAACTGAAACCTTAATAACCCCTCAAACAGGAAGCCCAGCTCATTAGAGCTGAACCCACTCTGTGTACGGCATAGGGAAACCCTACAAAAGTCCTTGCCAAGCTCAGCTAGTACCCAATACAACAAGGAAGGTTTGTGGATCTCAATCCTCCTGCTATACAATGATAGCTCTCCTTTGAGCATAATTCTTCTATTCTCTCTGCTAAGACTTAGTAAAAGAGGTTAAAGTCACAACATAGAAGGGCAATTGGACATACCATCTTCCATTCTTTTACACGAGACTATGACTCTTATGAGAAGAATGTAATCCCCAGTTTTCTATCTTAACTCTGAATCATCTGTTTCATTGTGTTTGAAGTCAAATCATGTCTCAGGATATTATAAAGGAGGTTAATAATTTGTACAATAGCTTCCATTCCCTCAGTGTTGTTTATAACAATGGATCTTGACAATGACATTTGTTACCTTGCCTCTTTCTGCCTTCAGACTATTAATTAAGATAAAATGTGTATCACAGATATTTTTCAGACAGATATAATACAAGTAACATTTTTAGATACTTTACTCATAGAATTTTTTATCTAGGGATCTAAAGGCATGTTTACTTCACTGGGAGTTGCAGGTGCTCATCACCTCTGAAAATCAAGCCACTTATGTGGGTGTTTAAATCGAGGCATCCAGGTTTGAACATTTGAGCCTAAGTGAGTTGCTAAGGGTTACAAAGGAAGTCCAAGGTAGAACCAGGACTAGAACCCCAGAGTCCTGACTCTAAGTCCCCTGCTATACACACAAAATAGGAGTTAAAATACTGGCTCAACAAACTTGACAAGCCACCCTTTATTTAAGATATACCACAGTAGCTCACAGTTGTACACAAAAGCACTGCAGTAATATTGATGTGAGATGCAGGGTTTGGAGATGTAGAATACACAGAATCAAAAGGCCTTCAAAGTAATGAACATGATTTCCAGAACTATATTATTACACTAGTGATGCTGCTGAACTAACAAGCAAGCCAACACAAAAGCTCAGCAACATTTCAAATATCGGGATGGGAAGGAATCATTGATTGCCAAAGTGATAAGGAGAAAAATCACTAAGGAAAGAAGCGTTATTGCGAAAGCAAGCTTTAAAACGTCTATGTAGAAAAACTGTGATGCTCCACTAGAACACAATTCTGGCAGCTCTCCCTGAGGCTGAATTGTGAGAGCTGAGCCAAGAAGAGCTGATTCCCCAAATCTGATTCCAGAACTTTTCACACCCTCCCTTCCTGAAGGGGTGGGCATGCAGCAGCATTGCCCTGTTGAAAGGATAAGGGGGGGATTCCCAAGATCTGATCTCAATGTGTTTAACCCTCAGAGGGCTCCATTGTGCTCCAACTGAAATCAATTGGCCGTTTGTTTTTTACTTCAATGTGAGCAGGTCCCAGAGGATGAATCAGATGACGCTGGTCCAAGATGGAACCTTGTGGGAGGTGGGCGATGAAAGACCCTGCTAATACCTCCATGTAAGTAAAGGACTAACAGAAAGCATAAAGAACACTGTGGTGAATTCTGTTAAATGAAGTTTTCAGTTCTGGTGTGAGAGAAAAGGTGCAATGATGAAGTAATGAAGGGATTTTGAATTACACAGGTAGTTTTACAAGGTAAAGAGTTTGGGTGAAATTCTGGCTCCATTGAAGTTAAAGGGAATTTTGCCTTTGACTTCAAACGGATCAGGATTTCTCTCTCTCTCTCACCACTCCCTGTCCCCCAACCTCCCCATGGTACAGGGGCATTAAAGTTGCAATGTTGAGCACTCAAAAGTTAGGTGGTCTGTGCAAACTTAATTCAGCCCTTCATGCATATACATCATGATACAGCCATTAATTACATGATCACATACTAGTTTCCAACAGACTCATAGACTCATAGACTTTAAGGTCAGAAGGGACCAATATGGTCATCTAGTCTGACCTCCCGCATGATGCAGGCCACAAAAGCTGACCCCCCCACTTTCCCTTAACTCTGCTGTTGAAGTCT
>NW_020664530.1:12660490-12702028 GCF_002925995.2 Terrapene triunguis
TATGTATGTATGTATGTATGTATGTATATACAAATATACATACGCACACATAGCAAAAGACAATTTCTGCTGCTTCATTTCCACTTGTGAATGGTTTAGAAATCAAACCTCCTCATTTAATTAAGGGCAACAGCTATCACTCTGTCTCATGCCCTTGCCAAAGATTTGGCCTCTGCAATTACGTGGCTCATCTCATCAACATCTGCAGGAGATGTTAGCTTGCTTGTGCCAACTGTGTATAAATGGGCAACAAAAGTGCCTTTGTACTACACGTTTGTCTGGTTTTGTAGCACTACAGCTGCCAGAAAATGCTAGATTTTTAATATAAACAATCTGAGCCTGTTTCTTCCTTCACACACACTTAGGAATATCACAATGTATCTGGAAATTGTACAGTGGGTGCAGTAAAAACATTATTGTTAAACCTTTTCCCCAGTAGCTGCTGCCAGTATTAGCGTGGAATTCCCATTCCACGGTCAGAGAATAGCTTCTCAAACCAAGCAGGGAGGGGAGACTCAGACAATAGCGATTCAATCCCTCTACGCACCTCAGGCAAGGCCATGCAATATATAGACTTGGGGACCACGATATCAAAGAACAAAATGGGAGACACCAAATGCAGTGGCAACCCAGAGATGAATAATTGTGTAACCAAGTTGATAAAGGAGAGATGGAAAACTGGAGACATTTTGTTCTTCCCTGCTTAAGACAGGAGGGAACTGTGGAAGTGATTTCCACACACTACATGCTAGAAAAAATCTTTCCATCATAAAGTGAGGGAGTAAAATCCTGCCTAACCCTGGGAGAAAGGAAGGAGACAGGAAGGAGAGCTGCTCAGTGTCATCTTGTCAGCATAAAGCCCAGCACTGTGATGTAGCTGATGAGGTCAGTGCTTTACCTGAGTGGAAGATGAACGCTAGAAGAGACTCAGCAGTTTGGTAGGAAGGGAGAAGTGTGGATGTGTGTCCAGTTTCATAGCCATTGGGACACATATGGGGAACTCAGAAAGAGACAGACAGGGAATGTGGACAAGGGGGATCCCGTGGACATAGTGTACTTAGATTTTCAGAAAGCCTTTGACAAGGTTCCTCACCAAAGGCTCTTAAGCAAAGTAAGCAGTCATGGGATGAGAGGGAAGGTTCTCTCATGGATTGGTAACTGGTTAAAAGATAGGAAACAAAGGGTGGGAATAAATGGTCAGTTTTCAGAATGGAGAGAAGCAAATAGTGGTGTCCCCCAGGGATCTGTACTGGGCCTAGTCCTATTTAACATATTCATAAATGATCTGGAAAAAGTGGTAAACAGTGAGGTGGCAAAATTTGCAGATGATACAAGCTACTCAAGATAGTTAAGTCCCAGGCAGACTGCGAAAAGCTACAAAAGGATCTCTCAAAACTGGGTGGCTGGGCAACAAAATGGCAGATGAAATTCAATGTTGATAAATGCAAAGTAATGCACATTGGAAAACATAATCCCAATTATACATATAAAATGATGGGGTATAAAATAGCTGTTACCACTCAAGAAAGATCTTGGAGTCATTGTGGATGGTTCTCTGAAAACATCCACTCAATGTGCAGCGGCAGTCAAAAAAGCAAACAGAACGTTGGGAATCATTAAGAAAGGGAAAGATAATAAGAGAGAAAATACCATATTGCCTCTATATAAATCCATGGTACGCCCACAGCTTGAATACGGCGTGCAGATGTGGTTGCCCCATCTCAAAAAAGATATATTGGAATTGGAAAAGGTTCAGAAAAGGGCAACAAAAATGATGAAGGGTATGGAACGGCTTCGTATGAGGAGAGATTAATAAGACTGGGATGACTAAGGGAGGGGGATATGAAACAAGTCTATAAAATCATGACTGGTGTGGAGCAAGTAAATAAGGAAGTGTTATTTATTCCTCATAACACAAGAATTAGGGGTCACCAAATGAAATTAATAGGCAGCAGGTTTAAAACAAACATAAGGAAGTATTTTTTCCACACAACGCACAATCAACCTGTGGAACTCCTTGCCAGAGAATGTTGTGAAGGCTAAGACTATAACAGGGTTCAAAAAAGAACTAGATAAGTTCATGGAGGATAGACCCATCAATGGCTACTAGCCAGGATGGACAGGGATGATGTCCCTAGCCTCCGTTTTCCAGAAGCTGGGAATGGGCGACAGGGGAGGGATCACTTGATGATTACCTGTTCAGTTCATTCCCTCTGGGGCACCTGGCATTGGCCACTGTCGGAAGACAGGATACTGAGCTAGATGGACCTTTGGTCTGACCCAGTATGACTGTTCTTATGTTAAAAAAATTAAGAACTCCAAAGATGAGTATTAACAGACATCCTGGGAGAAAAAGAAGAGAAACCCAGAGAAGTCCTTATAAAGATAAGTTCTTTATATGAAAAATGTGTGTGTCTGTTTAGGGCTAATTTTGCAATCAGGGGAACAAAACTAAGGGGAAACACTAGATCAGTGTTTCCCAAACTTGGGATGCCGCTTGTGTAGGGAAAGCCCTTGGTGGGCCGGCCGGTTTGTATACCAGCCGCGTCCACAGGTCCGGCCGATCGCAGCTCCCACTGGCCACGGTTCGCCGCTCCAGGCCAATGGGAGCTGCTGGAAGCGGCGGACAGTATGTCCCTCAGCCCACGTCGCTTCCAGCAGTTCCCATTGGCCTGGAGCGGTAAACCGCGGCCAGTGGGAGCTGCGATCAGCCAGACCTGTGGACTCGGCAGGTACACAAACTAGCCCGGCCCGCCAGGGGCTTTCCCTACACAAGTGGCGTCCCAAGTTTGGGAAACACTGTCCTAGAGTTTTTGGCTGCCAGTTTTCTTGTTGGGGAAGGATACTAGAGCTTCCTGAACTTGCAGACCATCCTAGTTTAATCCCTTCTTTTGGGGAGGCCAAGATGGGAAATGCAGAGGCTCCTCAGAACGTCACACTATGAGGCTGAAGAAGTTTGTTCCATTGCTGTGTTGTGTGTCTGGGACAGAAATTGCACTGTAGCAGTATTGCCAACTACAAGCATTAAAAAAAACCAGGAGTCACATGATTCCTCTCCCACCCTCAGATCATGGGATTACTTTAGAAATCAATAGATTGATACACTTAAATCAAATCATTCTTCCAGTTTTTCAGGAGATCTAACAGAAGGCCACAAGTTTCTGCCTTCAGAAAGTCGTGGCTGGGCAGATGGGGAGTTCCCACGTGGCTGGGCCATGAACAGATTCAAAGTGCCATTGTCAGCAATTTAAGGTCCATTCTCACCTCCTTGGCCCCCAAATTAGTCTAACCAGGTGGATGACATGGTGGGGGGTCTTAAAGATGTGCAGATCCTTACATCTCCAGGGCGCCACATGACAGCCAGAGGTCAGGACTGGTCTCTGCTGGTACAGAGCAAGTAGTTCATGAAAGGCCAGGCTGCTTGAGGCATCCAGAGGCCCTTACATCCTGAGGGCAACATGGAGTATATGGAGGCCAGGCCTGGTGTCTGCTGGTGCTGGTGAAATATTGCATGAAAGAGGCAAGGCTGCTCTGTGGGATCAGAGGCCTTTACAGCTCCAGGGCACCAAGGGGCACATGAATGTCAGGACAAGTGTGTGTTGGTCCTGGGAAGATAGAGTGTGAAAGGCAAGGCATGCTTTACCAAGTTTACAGCCCCAGTGGGCTGATCAGAGGTCCCGCACCAATCTCATGGTCCCTTAGGTCATCCAGGTCAGATGGGTGGAGGCTGGTAACATTTCAAAGTGACCATCTATCTGCTCTCCCCCATTTACTATCGTTCTGGAGCACCAGATGCCTGAGAAACTTCCCTGAGATCCCCCAGAAAGAAGTTGAAGTCATAAAGCTTCAGCAAAGGAACCTGAAGGATCATTAATGGGGATGTGTGTGCTGGCTTAGGTTCCCCTGCTGGCAGGGGATAGACGGCTGTGCTCTTGTCCTGATGTCAGGCACAGTCTCTATTGCCTCTTTGAGTGCAGGATGGCACCCCAGTGGTGGGGCCCAGGGAGCAGAACAGGGCAGGCAGCCCCTTCCCAACTCATTTGATCCTCTGCTCTCTCCATGTGGCTAGAGGGGGTTTCCTCTAGTGCTGATGCTCCAACTTTCCCTGCATCCCAGTGTAGTTTAGGTCACTGCAAGGTCACCCAGTATGTCTAGTTAGCTGGGAGCGGTGGGGGTTGCTGTCGTCTTACAAAATGCCAGAGAGAGCAAGTGTTGAGGGTAATAGGTTAGAGAAACAGCGGTGAAAACCAGGTGAACATGCACAGACTCCAGACCCGAATGCCCCAACGCCCTTCCAGAGGGTCTGACCCACAGCTGGCAGGAACCCCTTGTTGAAAAAATTCTCTGGGTGGCACGTCCTACTGTTACCTCTTCCTGATGAGAGCTGAGAACAGACACAAGCTGCTGGATTAAGAGCAAATGGTGGGGAAAGGGGTGGTAGCCCCAGTTTCTATCTCCCTGCAGAGGGTTTCACAGTCTCCATGGCAAGGGTTAGCCTCCCCCGAGTTGAAGAAACCTTTTAGTTCATTTAAGAGGTTAATTATGACACATACTGATACCAGATTGGCACTAGGTGGGTCAAAACCCCAGCTACCACCTTATGCTTTGGCTGGTCACATAAAACACTAGGGATGCATATCCAAACATCCAAACTCATTGATCACTCCACACTGATCTGGCAGAGCCAGCAGAGGGAAGGACACTCCCATTGAAGATTCTGTTTTAGAAGAGGAGCTGTAGGGAAGGGTTGGGTAGAAAGCCTTCACCCCTGATATTTACCAATAGCCATTTTGAGAGAGTGGGGAGGGAAATTTTGGGGTCCAACCTCTTTTGCAAATAGCTAGATATCCTTGGAGACCTTTACCAAAACAGATATTTCTGCCCCACCCTTTGATTAGAAGAAGGCTGCAGTCTTGGGCCTGGTCTACACTACGACTTTAATTCGGATTTAGCAGTGTTAATTCGAATTAACCCTTCACCCGTCCACACAGCGGAGCCAGTTAGTTCGAAATAAAGGGCGCTTAAAATCGATTTCTGTACTCCACCCCGACGAGCGGAGTAGCGCCAAAATCGATTTTGTCAATTCGAATTAGGATTAGTGTGGCCGCAATTCGATGGTATTGGCCTCCGAGAGCTGTCCCAGAGTGCACCATTGTGACCGCTCTGGACAGCAATGTGAACTCGCATGCACTGGCCAGGTAGACAGGAAAAGCCCCAGGAAAATTTGAATTTCATTTCCTGTTTGCCCAGCGTGGAGAGCACAGGTGACCACAGATACCTCAGCTCATCAGCACAGATAACCATGCAGGCTGATAATCGAAAAAGAGCACCAGCATGGACCGCATGGGAGGTACTGGATCTGATCGCTGTATGGGGAGAGGATTCAGTGCTAGCAGAACTTCGTTCAAAAAGACGAAATGCCAAAACTTTTGAAAAAATCTCCAAGGGCATGATGGAGAGAGGCCACAATAGGGACTCAGATCAGTGCCGTGTGAAAGTGAAGGAGCTCAGACAAGCCTATCAAAAAACAAAGGAGGCAAACGGTCCCTCCGGGTCAGAGCCGCGGACATGCCGCTTCTACGCCGAGCTGCATGCAATTCTAGGGGGGGCTGCCACCACTACCCCACCTGTGATCGTGGAAACTGGGTCGGGGATAGTCTCTACACCTGAGGATTCTGCGGATGGGGAAGAGGAGGAGGAGGAGGAGGACGAGCTTGCAGAGAGCACCCAGCACTCCGTTCTCCCCAACAGCCAGGAGCTTTTTCTCAGCCTGACTGAAGTACCCTCCCAAGCCAGTAGCCAAGACCATGACCCCATGGAAGGGACCTCAGGTGAGTTTACCTTTTAAAATATAAAACATGGTTTAAAAGCAACCGTTTTTTAATGATTAATTTGCCCTGAGGACTTGGGATGCATTCGTGGCCAGTACAGCTACTGGAAAAGTCTGTTAACGTGTCTGGGGATGGAGCGGAAATCCTCCAGGGACATCTCCATGAAGCTCTCCTGGAGGTACTCCAAAAGCCTTGCCACAAGGTTTCTGGGCAGTGCCGCTTTATTCCGTCCTCCATGGTAGGACACTTGACCACGCCATGCTTGCAGCAAGTAATCTGGTATCATTGCCTGACAAAGCCTGGCAGCGTATGGTCCCGGTGTTTGCTGGCATTCAAGCAACATCAGTTCTTTATCTTGCTGTGTAATCCTCAGGAGAGTGATATCGCTCATGGTAACCTGGTTGAAATACGGGAACTTAATTAAGGGGACAGAGGTGGCCGTTCCTACTGGGCTGTTTGCCTGTGGCTGAAAAGAAATCCTTCCCTGCAGTTAGCCAAGCGCTGGGGTGGGGAATTGGCCCAGAGCTTTTCACGTTTGCCTAGCAGGGATCTTCCCTGATACCAGCCACTCGGTCGGGGGAGGGGTACATTGATCATCCCAGGGAATTCATGGCGGGAGGGGGGGGGCGGGGGGGTTAGTTTGGTTTCTGCAGGGATCTTCCCTCATACCTGCCACGCGGTGGGGGGAGGGATACAGCGATCATCCCAGAGAATTGGATGGTTGGGGGGTTAGTTTGTTTTCTGCTGCTGAAGGTTAACAGGAAAACCGCAGCAGTCAACAGGCTTTGCTTGGTATGTGGGAAAGGAGGGCGCAGAAGCCGAAAGACAATGGCTTATCATGGCTGCCTGCAAGCTGAATTCTGTTGCCCGGACCTGCGTCTGTGATCTCTAACACCAAAGCCACAGGCACTCAATATTAAGATGGAAAATGCGACCTTGTACTGAAATCACATGTGCTATGTAATGTGAATAGTGTTTTTCACCATGAAAGAGTATAAGTATTGTTCTGTAAAATGTATCAATTTAAAAAATTCACTCCTTTCTTTCAACCCTCCCTACAGCAGCTGCAAATTTTTCAAGCCTCCCTCCTCCGTCCCGAAGGCTATCTCAGATAAGGCGTCGTAGAAAGAGGATGCGAGACGACATGTTCACAGAAATAATGGAAGCCACCCGCAATGAAAGAGCTCATTTGAATGAGTGGAAGGACACTATCTAAATTTAGGAAAGATGCCAGTGAACGTGAGGTCTTGAGGGACGCTCGAGATGAGAGGTGGCAGGCTGCAACGCTGGGGCTGCTTCGTGATCAAACGGACATGCTCCGCCGTCTGGTGGAGCTTCAGGAACGGCAGCATGATGACAGAGTGCCGCTGCAGCCGCTGTATAACCTCCCTCCCCCCTCACCATGTTCCATATCCTCCTCACCCAGACGTGTAAGAACGCGGGGGGGGGGGAGGCTCCGTGCACCCTCCCACTCCACCCCAGTGGACAGCCCAACCAAAAGGCTGTCATTATATTGAATTTGATCAGTGGCCTTATACTTCCCTCATATCCTCCTCCCAAACCTCACCCAGATTACCTTCTTGGTTCTCTCCCTATGTTTATAATCACTTAATAAAGAATACATGATTTTTAAACGATAGTGACTTTATTTCCTTTGAAAGAAAGCTGGGGGAAGGGGGAGGGTGGGTTGCTTACAGAGAATGAATGAGTCAATAAAGGGGGCTGGTTTTCATGAAGGGAGAAACAAACAGAAATTTCACACTGCAGCCTGGCCAGTCATGAAACTGGTTTTCAAAGCTTCTCTGATGCACAGCGCTTCCTGGTGTGTTCTTCTAATCGCCCTGGTGTCTGGCTGCCCGTAATCAGCAGCCAGGCGATTTGCCTCAGCCTCCCACCCTGCCATAAAGGTCTCCCCCTTACTTTCACAGAGATTGTGGAGCACACAGCAAGCAGAAATAACAATGGGGAGATTTCTTTGGCTGAGGTCAGAGCGAGTTAGTAGCGATCGCCAGCGACCTTTTAAACGGCCAAATGCACATTCTACCACCATTCTGCACTTGCTCAGCCTGTAGTTAAACAGCTCCTGACTCCTGTCCAGGCTGCCTGTGTATGGCTTCATGAGCCATAGCATTAAGGGGTAGGCTGGGTCCCCAAGGATAACTATTGGCATTTCAACATCCCCAACGGTTATTTTCTGGTCCGGGAAGTAAGTCCCTTGCTGCAGCCGTTTAAACAGAGTAGTGTTCCTGAAGACGCGAGCATCATGAACCCTTCCCGGCCACCCCACGTTGATGTCGGTGAAACGTCCCTTGTGATCCACCAGTGCTTGCAGCACCATTGAAAAGTACCCCTTGCGGTTTACGTACTGGGTACCCTGGTGCTCCGGTGCCAAGATAGGGATGTGGGTTCCATCTATCGCCCCACCACAGTTAGGGAATCCCATTGCAGCAAAGCCATCCACTATGACCTGCACATCTCCCAGAGTCACTAGCTTGTGTAGCAGCACTTCAGTGATTGCTTTGGCTACTTGCATCACAGCAGCTCCCACAGTAGATTTGCCCACTCCAAATTGATTCCCGACTGACCGGTAGCTGTCTGGCGTTGCAAGCTTCCACAGGGCTATCGCCACTCGCTTCTCAACTGTGAGGGCTGCTCTCATCCTGGTATTCTGGCGCTTCAGGGCAGGGGAAAGCAAGTCACAAAGTTCCATGAAAGAGCCCTTACGCATGCGAAAGTTCCGCAGCCACTGGGAATCGTCCCACACCTGCAACACTATGCGGTCCCACCAGTCTGTGCTTGTTTCCCGGGCCCAGAATCGGCGTTCCATGCCTATAACCTGCCCCATTAACAGCATGATCTCCAAAGCACCGGGTCCCGCGGTTCGATAGAATTCCATGTCTATATCCTCATCACTGTCGTCACCGCGCTGCTGTAGCTTGCTCCTCTCCGCCTGGTTTTCCAGGTTCTTGTTCAGCATAAACTGCACGATAAGGCGCGAGGTATTTACAATGTTCATGACTGCTGTCTTGAGCTGAGCGGGCTCCATGCTTGCCGTGGTATGGAGTCTGCAGTGTTCACCCAGGAAAAAAGGCGTGAAATGGTTGTCTGCCGTCCGTTGCTTTCATGCAGGGAGGGAGGGAGGGAGGGGTGAGGCTGTACCCAGAACCACCTGCGACAATGTTTTGGTCCCATCAGGCACTGGGATCTCAACCCAGAATTCCAATGGGCAGGGGAGACTGCGGGAACTATGGGATAGCTGTGGGATAGCTACCCACAGTGCAACGCTCCAGAAATCGACGCTAGCCCCGGTACATGGACGCACACCGCCGAATTACTGTGCTTAGTGTGACCGCATACAATCGAATTTATACAATCTGTTTCCCAAATTCGAATTATATAAATTCGGATTAATCCCGTAGTGTAGACATACCCTTAGTTAAGCATAACACATCATCATCAGTCCTCTTGCACTATCAGGGTCTTCATGCCCCATTGTTTTGCCAAAGGTTGGTTACCCTCATAATGCACATGCACAAGGGGGCACGGCCAACTTAATTCTGGAATTTCCTAACTTTGGAGTGCTTGACTTTGCAACATCAATGTTCTTTTAATGTAGTGTTTTGTGTATTTTATATATATTAGCTGAGCAAAGTGAGGCCCTACACGCAACTTTGATGGCATTTCTTGGTTTGCATGTAACACAACAACTTTGGAACACTGCATCGGATCAATTCCAAAACTTCAGGCAATGTTCTAGGTGTCAATGGGTGGAATCCTGCTGATTTCAGTGAAAGTCAAAAGCCTGATTTTCTCTAAAATCACCATTTGGTCACTCAGGAGACAAGTGAGGCAGTGACCTCAGAGTCACAGTTAAGGATGAGGGGAAAAAGGAAAGGGCTAAGGGCTACCTACACTGCTCCAGCCAGCCCATCCTAAGTAGCCCCCTCATCTACCCCCACCAGTTCTGGTCAGAACCCTCCCAGCTGGGCTGGGCCAGGGTGGGGGCAAGGGCAGAGCTGTGGGGGAACCAGCCAGAGTGGGGGGCAGTGGCGAAGGGCCTGTCTGGATGTCCAGCTTGGCCTACATAAGTGTGTGTGACTCTTTAGCATATGTGTATATATGATCAACAAGGGCCAGATTCAGTTTTCGTTTAAGGCAATATCAGAACTGCTACTGATTTTTCATGAGTTTAGCATCAAGCCCCAGAACTGAATTTGTAAATTTGTACTAAGGAAGTTTCATAAATATTTCAGCAACATATGCATTACAGCCATATTTTAAACACCTAAAACAAATTAAAAATAATGGAGGGTTAAACAAAAAAAAAAAAAACAAAAAACCAACCCCCCCCTCCCCCACACACACAAAAAACCCACCACACTATATTAGTACTTGAAGTAATTTTTACGGTCAGATCTCATTTACATTGCGCCTCCTTCACCCTCCTCTGTAAAGGGGCAGTAAAGTGGGTATACATGCCAAAGCAGCATAAGGGGGCCCCAGTGTAAATGAGAATGTTTTATCTTTTATTGCTCACACCTCTTGAGCACTAGCCCATACAGACTCTATGAAGAATTCGTGGGAGTTTATTCAGTATTGGCACATTACTGTTAAACATTAATTCACAGGAATGTGGAGATTATTCAACCTTTTCCCGTGCTGTTTGATCTTGTTATTAATTTATAGGGACACTGTCAGATAGATCAGTACCAAAGTATAGGTTTAAAAAATAATGTGAGTAAACAAACTGTAATAACAGAAGTGTTTTAATGACTAAGTGAAAGCAGTTTTTGTTTGGTCATAAATAGGGCCCTACCAAATTCACGGTCCATTTTGGTCAATTTCACGGTCATAGGATTTTAAAAATAGTAAATTTCATGATTTCAGCTATTTAAATTGTTGTAATTGTAGGGGGTCCTGACCCATAAAGGAGTTGTGTGGGGGTGTGTGGGGTTGCAAGGTTATTGTATGAGGGGGTGGGGGTGGTGGTACTGCTACCCTTACTTCTGCACTGCTTCTGGCGGCGGTGCTGCTGGGCACCTGGAGAATGATGACTGGAGGCTGGGATCCCAGCTTTGAAGGCAGAGCTGCCGCCAGCAGCAGTGCAGAAGTAAGGATGGCATGGTATGGTATTGCCACCCTTACATCTACACAGCTGCCTGCAGAGCTGGGCCCCCAGTCAGCAGCTGCTACTCTCCGGTCGCCCAGCTCTGAAGACACCATGCCACCCTTACTTCTGTGCTGCTAAGGTACTGCCACCCTTACTTCTCTGCTGCTACTAGCGGGGCGCTGCCTTCAGAGCCAGGTGCCCAGCTAACAGCCGCCACTCTCCAGCCACCCAGATCTGAAGGCAGTGCAGAAGTAAGGGTGGCAATACTGCGACCCACCTAAAATAACCTGCAACTCCCTTTTGGGTCAGGATCTCCAATTTGAGAAATGCTGGTCTCCCCTATGAAATCTGTATAGTATAGGGTAAAAGCACACAAAAAACCCCCCAGATTTCATGGGGGGAGACCCGATTTCACGGTCTGTGACATGTTTTTCATGGCTGTGAATAAAGTCCCCTAGTCATAAAGGTCCCTAAAGTCTTTGCCACTCAAACATTGCAGGATTGTGCTAGTGTATAAGAGCCAAAAAGTGAAAGTGATTAAAAAAGCTAACTTGACCTGAAGAGGAAACTGACTAGTATATTTGAATTGCCCAAGATAAGGGAAAAAGCAAAAAATAAGTAGCATAAATAAGGAAAAGTTAGTTCATTATACATTAAATAATCTGAAAATATCTAGGATACAACTAGTAACACAAAGGAAATTTGTTAGTTTAAAATGTAAACCTTCAAGCCAGAAGGTCCGGAGAACAAAAAAACCCCCTCTCTACTTCTGTTGGCGACAAGAGAAAATGCTGCCAGAGAGAGCTTCATTTGCATAGGCCACCATTCCTCTACTGACATTTGGGAAGTCTACATGTTCTGTGTAATCTAAAGCAGTGGTTCTCAACCAGGGGTACGCATAGGTCTTCCAGGGGCACATCAAGGCATCTAGATATTTGCTTAGCCTTACAACAGGCTACAGAAAAAGCGGAAAAAGCTTTCTAATGCAGACAAGACCCAAGAGTGTCCACACAGGGTCACACTAGTAAATCTTACCCCATGTACACAAGCCCCTAATGTAAATCAGGCCCAAATACTATTTTTCTCATTCTGATAAAATCCTTTGTTCAGTGTTAGAAGAAAATACCTCTTTGTGCAATTCTTTACTATTGCCACATGACGTGTCAGACATTAATCTTTTATTTTTTAATCAAGATTATAAAAAGAGAAAAAGAATATGCTACAGTTCAGCCCCCACAAAAAACTCAGTTTTGCAAATGAAACCTAAAAAGGAGTCATAATTCGGTTAGAATAACAAAGTAAAACTCTCACACACATCAGAAATATTTAACCTGGTGAGTGAATCTCAGTGTATTGTTTCTAAACTATCTTTTATACCTCCCCCGCCATGCCCCCTGCAAGAGCCACATCTATAATTATTCATTGTTAGATGTGTCTCAAAGACTCAATAAGTTGAATTCTCCAACTAGGGTGCACTAAGGCAGGTTTGAAGCTCAGAAGAGATGAGGATTCATAGACATGTATTCGAATTAAGAACAGACAGATTATATCAAAAAAGACCAGCTCCATAAAATCTCAGGAATTATAACAAAGGTTCAACTGCACAACTAAATACGCTTTTTAAAAAAAAAGGATAAAAATCTCTAAATCTGTAGGATTTGTTTGAAAAAAAAATTCAATAGTACAGTAATTAACTACTTAGAGTAAATCCTCCCTTCAACCCACTGGGCAGATTTCAGATAATCAGCTCAAATGAAGGATTATCTTGCCTACAATGCGGAAATATTGATCAGCTTGATATTTCCATCATCCAAACAACAATTCATGTTAGCTGCTCACCCTTGTCACAATGAGGCAAATACCTCTCCAAAAAGAAGATAGTTGCGGCCAAAAGAGGGTTTGGGTTTTTTAGTCCAGCCTATGGCTAATTCACATTCTTCACGCAGAGATGGGATTCAAATATAATTGAACTGCAGCAGCCTCAAGAAATGTGGGCTCACTAGACAGATGGATGGAACATATTGCATATCTGCTAATGTAATGTTCCTAATGCAAACATTAGCACTTAAGAACAGAACATGGATTTGAGCCACTCTGGAAGATTTTTTAGCTTTGTAAATATGTTGGCATCTTGTGACATATCAACCTCCAGGCATATGCTTCATGTCATTTAAAAAGAAATGACATCCATTTTTCTTCTGACCAAGAAGCTGAAGTGTCAAGAGATAAGAACCACCTCTCTTCAAGAATAAACTCAAATGTATATGAAAATTCAATGGGATTTTTTTTTTAAATTTCAGACTTCTAGGATGAACTAAATGGACAGTGTTGTGTTTCGTTGATTGCCGTTGAGAAGCAAAGTTGGGAAAGTAACAGAAATACTTCTCTGATGGGTTGTATTTACTGAGGGACAACCTATCTTAAATTCTCAATTACCGAGAGACAATCTACACTCATTGCTATGTTTCAGAGTAGCAGCCGTGTTAGTCTGTATCCGCAAAAAGAACAGGAGTACTTGTGGCACCTTAGAGACTAACAAATTTATTAGAGCATAAGCTTTCGTGGGCTACAGCCCACTGCATCCGAAGAAGTGGGCTGTAGCCCACGAAAGCTTATGCTCTAATAAATGTGTTAGTATCTAAGGTGCCACAAGTACTCCACTCATTGCTATAGTTGCTTTCCACAACTAATCTTAGTAGAACCTTTTATGAATGATGTACAGTACCTGAATATCTGAATGGTAATGCTGTAACTGTATCACTGAATTTATCAACCTTAATTTGGGATATTGAAGATTATGTATTATATGTATTTTATGACTTTAAACCAAACTTTGTATCTTTGACTAATTTAAGCATTATGCCCAGATGTACGGACACTCTTTCCTTAACCTGTGTATTAGATAATTTTTACATTATCTTTAATAATGTTTTTTAATCTGTTCTTTTTTAAACATTAAGTCTGATAACAGAGAAGGGACATTCTACTACTTTGTGTTTGTACGGTGCCTCGCACAATGGTTGGTCCTTAGTCATTATTGTAATAAACATGAATAATTATATTCATTAACAAATAGGAAATTTCTACTCCAATACAGCAGGATACTACAGCATTCTGTGGTATCTTGCATGTGTGTCAGTCGAGCAAAAGGTATCTATGCACCTGCTTTTTGGCATATGTAATTTCAATCAGAAAAGAGGGGTGTTATCTGCTTGTCACTCATTGATATCCCTAGGAGATGCCACAGAATGCTTCAGTGCTTTTTATGTCATCTTTTGGACCAAACCTCTTGGTGACAGTAAAATAGATTTGATAGATGGTCCAGCACAGGGATTACAAACATGATCAACAGCCTGTGTGTGATATGAACCATGCCCATTGTCTGGGATAATTCATTGGGGAATGATCTTCTGGACTTCCTTTTGAAAATCTGGCCTCCCCCAACAAACATAAATGTGTTTCAGGTTATGTTGATCTCATTTAGGATGATAATCTTTGTACCTTCAAGTTGGAGAACAACTAAGGCCCTTGTTTGATGCCTGACAGCCAGATCAGGGTGCTCTGCACAAACAATAGTTGCTTAAAGTCTAGTTTTGGTTAGAACGGTGACTGTAAAATATGGAACCTTCTTACTCAACAAATCTGATGTTTGTGTGTATTATAACTCCAATCTTCTCTGATATTATTAATAATGATTATATTGTGGTTGCACTTAGAAGGCAACCAGGTCAAGGCCCATTATGCAAGGGGCTGCAAAAACATATAGCAAACGCCAGTCCCCCTCCAAAGAGCTTACAAGTGACAAAGTTAATCTTCTACAGCTTTTTCCTCTCATCAGTAATGCAGAGGCAGCACAATTATGAGAATGGGAACTGGATGCAGTGTCATCCCATGTATCATCAGCAGAATTCTTAACTAAGTTCCAGTTCCAGGAACTGGTGTAAGCACATGAAGGATTTTGCTCACAGACTCTATATTGCTGAATTAGGAGGAAAAAGCCAAGCTTCACTTTCAGAATCTAGGGTGAGTTTGCTGGGATGGTATTTTACAAGCAAAAACACGATCTGGAAGCCATCAAGACACAGTAAGACATGTGACTAGGCCATTATTACACTCACTTTTCAGAGCACAGCCACACGTTCAGTCTAGATTTAGATTTTATATTCCCTGAATATGGACTACATATGGACAGTCCATCCATGCCCGTATCTGCAGAGAGAACTCTATGTTGAGGCAAATTATTTTGATTGATTTCCATTTCCCTGCTTGTGCGAAGAGATAGGCATATCTATGGGCAAATCTCCTCCCTGCCAGCTATAATATAACCCATATGGAAGAATGAAAAAACCATGACTGATATATCAAGTCTCAAGTGCCCATAAGAAGAATTTATTCTAGAGATCCAGTCTTTAATGTCTAATGAGACCAAGCTTCCCGCAGTTGTCATCTTGGGAAATTTTGAGTGTCCTTATAACAGACCTATATTAATTTCTTCCTTCAGCAATGCATACAGCCCAGAAATGCTGAACAATGTGAAGAAAGAACTCTCTCTTACTCTGGCTGTAGTCTAGACTGGAAAGGTAAGCTTTTCTACACCCTTAAAGAGATGAAAATGGAAAACATTGTCGATACTGGCATCTCTTATAAGTGATCAGTGGACTTCCTGCCCTACCTCCTGTATTATCTAATTCTCTGGGGAAGAAAATAAATAGGTATTCCCCTTCTGGGACAGAAACCATAAAATATTATAACTGCAGGAGAAAAAGGGTGCAACAAAACCAATATAGGGTATTTTTAATGAAGGGATTTCCCTGAAATTTTGAAGTTGTGGACTCCGAGGATTCATTTTAGGGCTAATTGTGTGTATTGTAAGTACCTGCAAGGGAGCTCCAGCTCAAGTACCTCAGCTGTGGTAGTATGGCAAAGAGGGAGAGGCTTATGTAGGCAAGTCCCAAACCATTTAAGGCCTTATAGATCAGAGCCAACATCTTAAACATCACCTAGAGATCAATAGCCAACCAGTGTAGATCACAAAGCATTAGCATCATGTACTCACAGTAAGAGGCACAGCAGAACAAGATGCCCAGTGCAACAAGTTCTGCACCAGCTTCAGAACTGATAGAAGTGTACCCCTTATGAATTACAATGAAACAGTGTAATCTGAAATGACAAAAGGCATGGATGATGGTAATGAGGCCCATATCAGAAAGAAACAGTCAATCTCCTAGAACCCCTTTTCTCTCACGCCCATCACACAAACAAAGAAAAGAATTGTTCTAGTCACTGCTGCTGCATGATCATCTAACAGCATCTGAGAGTCCAACTAGACCCTCATGGGACAAATGGGGAACACCTACCCTTAATCAGGAGCACCAATAAAATCCTCTGTTAGCCTCCTCCAACCTAGCAACCTCAGCATTCATGTCGCACTCCCCATCAGTACCTGGCCCAAGCCAGGGAAGCTAATTATCCAACCAGCGGACCAAATTGGTGGTAAATCCTGGTCACTTGCCACCTAAGCCACAGTGCGCATATGCTAAGAAGCAGCTCTCAGTCTTCCCTGGATTGAGCCCCTGCCAGTTCCCTAGAAGGTATTACCATATCCTGAGAAAAAGACATTCTAGAGTAGCCAGACTTCTGAGCTGGACAAAAATGGAGAGAGAGAGCTGAATGTCATCCACCTATTGAAAACATTTCAATCATATTCCTTGATATCTTTCCAATGGCAACATAGACACGTGAATATGCAAGGGTAATAAGCTGGAACTTTGTGGAAACCCATATGAGAGGCGTCTCTGGGCAAATTTTTCAAATACTACCCCAACTGTCTCCAAGATCAAAGAACAGAGACACCTCAAAACAGTCCTTTCTACCCCTGCTGTATGGCAATGCTGATATTCCACAGTCAAATGTTGGGGCCAGCTGTGCCCTTCTAGTAATAGGAACTGCACCAGGGTATCAGAGGGCAGAACTGGGCCAGACACACTTCTCTAGCTGATAAATGTTGCTTTTTTTCCCCCACAGGTATAATACTCTCAAACAAGATTCACTACAGTCAAATAAGAGGGTTGCGAAACAGTCATACAAAGGAATTAGCATTTCCCTACTTTCATTACCTTACTAGACTGGATCACCCTTATAGTAGTAGCATTATCTGAGTGTTCCCACCTGTTTCATTCCCCTTGCAGCCCTCATTAAATCTGTACATGTGGAATTTATGACAGAAACACCCCAAATAGATTGAACACAACTACAGATTGTAGCCCTATTAAAACTCATTCAGGCCATGTCTACACCATACCATAGCGTGGACTATGGGAGCATGAATTGCAGAGTGCACCAAAGCATTGCACTGTAACTGCCCTGTGCGGACGCTGCTGCTGTGAACTAAAAGTTGCCTCGTGTGTGTTAATGTAGTCCTGTTTGAAAAGGATTATGTTAGCGCACTGCAGCGCAATGCAAACAAGCCCTTAGAGAATATGATTTCCTTGCTGCATGATTAGAGTCCTGGTGATAACTTATAGTCCATCACTCTGCTTAAAGAGCAAGCGTGGGAAGGGAGCAGGAATTTAATGAATGTGATATCAGTTAGCTACGAGTAGGAGGGTAAGGTTCACTGTGGTCTTATCCTATAACAATGCCTGTGACCTGGTAGCAGCTTAAAGTTCATGGCTGACTGTTGATCTTGCCAAAAAGAAAATGGTCATGTACACTTCGTCTTTGTCAAGTAACTGGGACCTGCCACTGAATGAAAGCAATTCCTAGGGAATATCAATACTATGCAAGTAAAGACATGTCTGCTATATAATTGGCCTGTGTGGTTGACAACACTGTTCAAGGGATTGATCCTGAGAGGAGCTGAATAGCTTCTGAGACTGGTTCCGAGTGCCCTCAGCTCCTGCTGAAATTAATGGGAATCGAGCACACTCAGCACTAGTTAATAAGTGATCAACACCTTGTGAGACCTTATAGTATTAGGCCATAAAGCAGCTAATTCCCAAACTAGACAGAAAATAAATGATTATCTTTGAGAAAGAGAGAGGGAAAATGCCCCATTGGCAAGAAGTCACTTATATCATAGAATCATAGAACTGGAAGGGACCTCGAGAAGTCATCTAGTCCAGTCCCCTGCACTCAAGGCAGGACTAAGTATTATCTAGTGGTTCTCAAAGCCGGTCCGCCACTTGTTCAGGGAAAGCCCCGGCGGGCCAGGCCGGTTTGTTTACCTGCTGCGTCCGCAGGTTTGGCCAATCGTGGCTCCCACTGGCCGCGGTTTGCCGGTCCAGGCCAATGGGGGCTGTGGGGTGCTGGCTGCCCTTCCCGCCACCCCCATTGGCCTGGACCGGCAAACCGTGGCCAGTGGGAGCCACGATTGGCCAAACCTGCGGACGCAGCAGGTAAACAAACCGGCCTGGCCCGCCAGGGGCTTTCCCTGAACAAGTGGCGGACCCGCTTTGAAAACCACTAGTCTAGACCAGTGGTTTTCAACCCGTTTTCATTTGTGGATCCCTAAAAAATTTCAGATGGTGGTGTGGACCCATTTGGAAATCTTAGACATAGTGGACCTCAGGTTGAAAACCACTGTTCTATGGGAACAACAACATTTTGCGGACCCTTTAGACATAGTCTGTGGAGCCTCAGAGCTCTGCAGACCACAGGTTGAAAACCACTGATCTAGACCATCCCTAACAGGTGTTTGTCCAATCTGCTCTTAAAAATCCCCAGTGATGGAGATTCCACAACCTCCCTAGGTAATTAAACACTCTGACGGGTAGGAAGTTTTTCCTAATGTCCAACCTAAACCGCCCTTGCTGCAATTTAAGCCCATTGCTTCTTGTCCTTTCCTCAGAGGTTAAGAAAAACAAATTTTCTCCCTCCTCCTTGTAACAACCTTTTATGTACTTGAAAACTGTTATGTCCCCTCTCAGTCTTCTCTTCTCCAGACTAAACAAACCCAATTTTTTTTTCAATCTTCCCTCATAGATCATATTTTCTAGACCTTTAATCATTTTTGTTGCTCTTCTCTGGTCTTTCTCCAATTTGTCCACATCTTCCCTGAAATGTGGTGCCCAGAACTGGATACAATACTCCAGTTGAGGCCTAATCAGTGCGGAGTAGAGCGGAAGAATTACTTCTCGTGTCTTGCTTACAATACTCTTGCTAATACATCCCAGAATGATGTTTGCATTTTTTGCAACAGCGTTATATCAATAGTGAACAAAACATGCCCCTCCCCCCCAAACAATCCTCTCAGACCTTTAGAACTCCAATCATGTGAGACTGTTGAGGAAAGATACTTCAGGCAGGGCCTGGACTAAACTCCCAGGCCAAAGATACTTTTATGGACTTGGAAGAGGGAAGAAATTTCCTGTGAATCCACAACACACATTCTACACAGCTTCTTAAGTCGATTAAACATACGTCTCTCGGGAAAAAGACACCCCTCCCCAAGTGACACAAGTTAGTGACCTAAGTGCTGTCCACACCAGCGCTATGTTTGCCGGAGATGCTCTCCCACCAACATAGCTTCTGCCTCTCACAGAGGTGACATAATTATGCCGACAGGAGAGTGCTTTTGTTGGCATACAGCGTCTTCACCAGACGCGCTGCGGCTGCGCTGATGTAGCGCTTCTAGTATAGACCTACCCATAGCAACATTGGGCCTTGTTAATATGTGCAGGGGATACTTCCAAGGGACATGTACAATGAAACCCTGTCTTCTATGGCTACAGAAATATCAATGGCTTAGTGGAGGTGGTTTTCCAATAAATGTAGAACAGAATTGTTCTGGGTACATCTTTTAGGCTAATAAGAGCGGTCTTTTGAGAGGCGTTACAGGAAGCGGTGTTGGACTCGGCACTCTTATCTGAATGAGAGCCAAGCCTTAGATTGTATAAAACTGTACTTCTGAGTTTGAATAGCATCTAGGAAAACAGAGGTGTGTTCCTGAATGGGACTGCTCAGGAGTCTACTAGAAAGTTGATTGAGAGTTCTTTGAGGCAGGGACCATCTGTGTGTGCTTGTGCAGTGCCTAGCACATTGGGGCTGGGCATCTAGGAATGAAGTAATAATATTCCCTGTCATGATGTTAAGTGGACCTGCATTTTTGTGCTGTCTTTCAGATAAACTGTAAAATTTGTCCTGACCCCTTCTTGTAATTAAAGCACCCATGACACTGGAGTGGAGAAGTCAACCTTGGTATCATAGCAAAATTCCAGTGCACGTCATTATTACACTCCATGTAATTAAATTTCCTGAACAGTTTTGGAGTCTTTGGTCACTGTTTTAATACGCTGCATAATGTTGCTCTGCATTATAATACAGTTGCCAGGTTCCTCAGCAGAGTCTACTGTATTTCAGTAGTGGGTGAAGTGATTGCTGTATTTGTAAAGCTTTGGTAAGAAAAGTGCTATGTAAACAAAACATTTCCAACTATAAACCATAATCTACTTTACTAGTAGTTCTATGAAACTGAGTCCACATTGTATGCAAAACTGTACAATATGGATATGTTTTCATTGCTTCAAAAGCATTATTTGTTTAGGTATAATATTCCCTTACAACTTGGCATTTATAATTTACTTATTACAAAACAGCATCACTTACACAACTGGCAAAAAAGTGAGAGCTGCTTGGATTATGCATGACTTCATCTGTACAAATAAATATAAAACAAACAAAGTGTCAAGGAGGAATTTATATCTGCCCTAGGCAGTTACTCCTTATTAGAATTTCTTCAGTTTGGTATCTTACTCTTTGTAACACATTTAATTGAGAGATTCCATTCTAGTTTTTCCAAATAAAGGGCCCATTTACTCAGCCCTTACTCATGTTGTGTACAGTACCTTACTATGCAAGTAGCCACATTGAAGTCAATGGGGCAGATTTTAATACCTTTACTCCCACTGGTTTCAAAGGGATTACTTGCACAGTAAGGTGTTACTTATTGTCAGTAAATGTATCAAAATCTAGATATCATGATCACAAAGGTAATTTTCCCAGGGTGAGGCTCATCCATTGCACTCCGGGTATGCTGACCTCTGTGATTTCCCCAAATGGGGGAAACTCAACCGCATGAAAGAAAGGGGCAGATTTAGGCACAAAGTAATGATAAAAGGGCTTGATTGGGTGATCTTACTCACATTGAATAGCACCTTACGGCACGAGTAGTCCTCCTGACATCCAGGGCATAGGCACCAACACTCACTGGCAGCCCCGCCGATCAGCTCCTCCTCCTCCCCCCAGTGCCTACCACCCACCGGTGATCAGCTGTTCAGCAGCATGCAGGAGGTGCTGGGGGGAGGAGTAGGAGCAGGGGGCAGGAAGAGGCGGAGCGAGGGTGGAGCGAGGGAAGAGGCTGAACAGAGTGGGAAGAGGGGGGGTGGTGCAGGGGTGGGTAGAGGCAGAGTGGGTGTGGGGCCTTGAGGGAAGGTGTAGAGAGGGGACAGGGCCTGGGGGTCAAGCATCCCCAGGGAAACCAGAAAGTCAGTGTCTCTGATCAGGGAACTACTCACAGAGCAATACAGAGAGTTTGTTTGCCTCTTCAGGAAAGAACACGGATATTAAGTCTTAGGGTATGTCTACACTACCGCGGTAGTTCGACGGCTGGCAATCGAACTTCCGGGTTCGATTTATCGCGTCTGGTCTGGACGCGATAATTCGAACCAGGAAGTGCTCGCCGTCGACTGCGGTACTCCACCTCAGCGAGAGGAGTACCGCGGAGTCGACGGGGGAGCCTGCCTGCCGCGTGTGGACCGCGTCTGAACCGCGGTAAGTTCGAAGTAAGGTATGTCGACTTCAGCTACGTTATTCACGTTATTCACGTAGCTGAAGTTGCGTACCTTAGATCGAATTGGGGTGTTAGTGTAGACCAGGCCTTAGACACTCACAATTGAAACTAGAAATTAGTTTGAACCAAAACCCCAAACGCTTTGAACGTTGAGGGAGATGGGAGACTTGGAATCCACGTTTAGATCTGGATTTCAGTCAACCTCTCTCTTTAGTATGGGCTGAACAAAAACCCTGGACCTAAACACCCATGATGAAGGCTGTGGGGTTCAACATCCAGAAACGGATCCTAACTCTGAGGCTCAAGCCCATCCCTAATACAGACATGTGTCATGTAAAATACATTCAGGCTTTACTGTTTTCATGCCACACAATCCTTTGTCTCCAAAACAAGTTAGGAAGTATTTTCTTCATTCCCTTTGGTTTCATCATTCAAGGTTTGAAAACCAGGAGAGGGACTGGAATATTGTGTACATTATAATATTAGCCCTCTTACTCCAACGTGAACACGTGTTTAGGGCCCCCATCACCACAGCTTCCGAGCACCTCACAAGAACGATGAACTTGTCCTTACATCACCTCTGAAGTCGGAAAGCATTATTGTCTCCATTGTACAGATGAATACACTGAGACAGGCAGAGGAAGGCCTTGTCTATACTGTGGATTTTTTCCCCACTGTTAAGACTCCTAAGACTAGTGCAAGCCCCACCATATATTGGGATAACATGTCTGCATTTGCACAGTGTAACTGCAGTGGTGCAAATTTCCCTAATGTAGACAAATCTCATGTGATTTGCCCAAGGTTTCACAGGAAGTCTGTGGCAGAACCAGGAATGAATTCAGATCTCCTGAGTCCCAGATCTGGGTCTTAACCTCAGTACATCCCTTCCTCTCTCTCGGCATAATGGCCACACATTGCATTTCACTACGCAAAAGGTCATTTAAATTGCCATATGCTGTGCTTTTACTTTCTCCCCTTGTGACAAGACTTTTGAAAACTATGATCAATTTTTAAGCCTCATTAAAATACACATAGCAAGGAACAGCACCCATCCGTACTATTGTTAGGTTGCAATTTCCAATGCAAATGTGGTTTATGTAAGTTATAAATTCTTGAAAACCACTATCCAGTACCTGGAGACTTCAAAGAAGAAAGGGCTTGATAACATAGCACAGTGAAAATCAAACAACAGGGCAAAAAACAGCTGGGCAGGTACTGCATTGACCTTGGTGTAACAACAGATTTTGTTCAGGTGTTATCATCTTGGCCTCAGACTAAGCCATGGAAGTAACCTTTTGAACTTAGAGCCCTTTTGGCTAGAGAGCTCATCTGATAAAAGTTGAATTGTCTGCATGTCAGTGTGTTGGGTCTTTATCACTTCTGCACTGTCAGTGTTTAATGTTACATATATCCGAGGGAAGAGTCTATTAAATGTTACTGAGAACTCTAATTTAAAAGAGTCGCCTCTGGTTAACCAAAGGGTAAAACAGAGAACCTCCTTAGATTTTACTTCTTTTAGGGGCTGACCCTTGCTGTCTGTTTATACCTAACATACCTCGGCTTTTCTTTGGCCAATCATGTTTTGCAACAAGGATTGGATAACTGCAGCAGATGGATCTTAACTTACTGAGGCAATACATTGTTCTTCAGGACGTAACACAGTGTAAGCCATGAAAAGACATTTGCTAATGCTTACGGGACAATCACTTAAGACACCACCATCCCTCAGTCTATTTAGGATGGGAGCTATCTCAGATACCACTGTGCAGTAACTGCTGGTAAAATGACTTTTTGCTAGGAACCACTCTACAGCATAACTAAAGAAATCTCAGTTGGAAAAGGTAAAGACAACTACACACTTGTTTGTGTCACTCTGGCACTAAGACAAATCTGGTGGGAAAACTGCTGTATTAATATGTTATTCAGTTCAGATCTCATGTTGCTGTAATTTCCCCTCTTTGACTCTCACACAGGCTACCTTTATTAGGATTTACCAATTCTTCCTTTCCCAAGTCTCTGTAACTTAGGTTGAGTTAGTGTTCCCTTATGGCAACAATCTCCCGTCAGTCCAGGTTACATAAAGTGTCCCTTAAAATGTGCAAACAAAGTTGTTTTGTGATTTACTGCACCAATATTTCAGACAAGGCTTCACTTTGTTCTTCCTTCTCTAAAAATATCTGTGCACAAATGCATACAAACAGTGACAGGCCACAAAGAAGAGAACAAATAGGTAGTGTTGTTAATCGTCAATCATGTGGGCCGGTGTTGTAAATATTTTCCCAGACCTTTGCTTCAGTAGTCAAATCAGCTGCAGACATTTCCTCCTATGCCCTTCTGTTGGGCACCAAAGTGTGATCAGCTATTGGTGCTGGGTCAGATGCTAGGAAATGGGGGCTATGACAGACACTGCTGTATTTCCACCAAGAGGAAGAGAAGGGAGGTACTGTCAACTTTTGAATGACCAGATGGAAAAGAGAAACATTTTGATGATCGTTATTAGCTGCTGCCATGGACTGTCAAATTCAGTGAGACTATAACAGTTTTCCAATGTGGGACACTTGCCTTCACACCTAGAAAGAAAAGGCAATTTGCTCAGAATGGTTTAGTCACTGAAATGTTAATCAATAGAACTCCTCACTCTGTCTCATTTATTTTCTGTCAGCTCCTGAGCTGCATGTTGTGGGGCAAGGAAGGGAAACAGAACATAGAATGCAGCTGCATGCTATACCACACAGGCTGCCAGCCAGCTCACAAAAGCCTTTTTGTCTGCAAGAGCTGTCTGAAGATGTCAGATGCTCATGTCCCAATAGACTACTGTAATAATGCAGCTTGCACTCTGGAATGATAGTGTGGGTTATAAACAAGCCAGCAGAAACTTCCTAACAAAGATGGGGTAAACCGTCACATTCTTGGGCCAGATCCTCAGCTGATGTAAATAAGTGTAGCTTTATTGATGTCCATAAAGCTTTGCTGATTTACACCAGATGAAGATCTGGCCTATTTATGGTGATTAGTTCATTATTGATTTTCATACAGAAAGAAACAAAAAGGACAGAAAGGTAAATGACTTACAGCTTGTATGTTTCCAAATACTACACGCTTCAGGGGATCTCTAACAAAACTCTGCAATTACACAATTTTACAACTTGTCAAAGCTGCAAGACCAGACAATACAAACTCATTCAATATTACAGAGCCATAGCATGTTAGAGTGGGGGTAACAGGAATAAAATAGGAGACGATATATGAATACGGAGTGGAGGGAAGGACTTTCTTTATCTGTATGGAATGTGTGTGCGTGTGCAATGTTGATTGTGACTGTGATGTTAGTTTGTGTGTTTAAGGAGTTGCTTATGAATCACTGGACAAACATTAGAAAATGTTCTATTTAGATACATTTTCTGGTTTCCTGTTAGTTCTTTTGTATGATCAGACATAGTGGGTTAGATCCTCCTCCCCCATGATACAAAGGAGCTTGAATGCTGCTGTAACAAGCTATCAGTGAATCCCCTTTCATGTAAGGGGAATCCCCATGTGGCAAAGAGTCAGTGCAATGGCTCTTCTCCACCTTTCTCCTGACCCCTGGAATAGGGCATGTATCAAGAACTTGGCTGAGGAAAGGGAACGTGGCTGAAGCCCTGCTACACTCTGGCAGTCCCCACCTGCTGTGATGGCTTCTTGTTGCAGCCAGATGTAACTCTGAGCAGCCCTGAGGCTACTGTAAGTTGTGCTGAGACTCAAACTGACCGTTGGTCACCCACAGGATTGGAAGGATATATAAAGTTGCTATCATGCTATGTTTGTCTCCCTGCTCCCAGCCACAGGTGCTCTAGACAGCAGTGGGGTGGCCAGGGATTGCCGGTGGTGTGTTGTTGTTTTGGTTTTTTTTAAAAAGAGAGCTCATGTGTTCTTTCTCCTTAGTTCTCATTTGACATCATCATCATGTTATCTTTGTGGCATCATAATCATATCTACTGCAGGCGACAGTGATTGCTCCAAAAAGGCATGATGATGTTACATGGGAATTAGGCAGAAGGAATAGATTATTCCTTAGACAGACACCCTTTTCCCCTGCAAATGTCCTCAATAATAAAGAACAAAGGAAGGAAATGACACAAAATATGATATATAGAAGAAGTATGATTTCCCAAGATAATATTCTTCAAAGTCTTCCATGAGGTGCGAGTGGGCATTATGTTCTGATCTAGGAGTTCTAGCACAACAAAACTCCCACTGACGTAAGATTGGGTCATAAGGCATTAATGAATGCATCGTTGTACAATATGCAAGGAATTGGAACAGCAAAGACCATGGCTCTCCTGCAGCTGCTCTATCTTTGGGATGAAACTTGTGCTTTTTATATATGGGATTTCCTCAATATTTTTTAGGTCAAACTTAATTGCAGTGCTTTAAAAGGACAGCATTTCAGCTACAAATGAAACCCTTAAAGCTATTTCATGTTAAAATAAGCAGCATTAAAGCAGAGCACCTACTACTGCTGAGCATCCCATAAAACTTTTATGTGATGCAGGAGTATACTAAGCAAGAAGAGTGAATATTTCAAACAAATATGGTGACTTTTAAGTGCAAGAGAAAGCAAAACACTGCAGGAGGCAATGGAAGAAGGAACTTAAAAGGTCTATGTTAAAATTCCATGTCCTCAGTCTTTTGCAAGATCATCAGAATAGATGAAGTTTCAGACCAAAACTTGGATCTTGGACAGACGCTGCTTACCTCCTCCATGGATCCAAAGAATCACTTTTCAGTAAGAAGCCAGGGGAAGCACACACACCTGACCCTTATCTAACATATGCAAATGTTATATTTCAAAGGCAGAAGTCTAATCTTCACAGTCTTATAGGTAGTTATCTTCATGTGCAAATTCCAGGAACAATTACCAGTTTAGCTAGCTGCTGTAATATCAGCCTAGGAAGATTTAAAGAGCTATTGACACCTAATGAAAGATATTCTATGGTGAAAAAAATCTGTGGTTTTATAGAAAATGCTTTCTGAATTTCTCTAATTCCTTAGTACTGCTTTACAGACAAATGCATAGCAACAGGATCTTTTTTTTAAGTTTTCATCTCATTTAATTTGCTCCCCTTCTTAATAAAGACTAATAAGCACTCTTCAAAAGGTTGTATAAACTGTGACAAAGTTCCTTCTCTACCTTGGTGGGTCCTGCGCTTATTGGCAGATTTTCTTGCCTCAGAGATTCACCATGTGGGTTGGGGAACAGCCCAGAGACCTTCCCCTCTGGTAGAACCCACAGTCCAGGTCAATTGGGAGGTTTGGGGGGAACCCAGTCCTGCCCTCTGCTCCAGGTTCCAGCCCAGGGTCCTGTGGACTGCAGCTGTCTATAGTGCCTCCTGGAACAGCTGCACAACAGCTACAATTTCCTGGGCTACTTCCCCATGGCCTCCTCCCAACACCTTCTTTATCCTCACCACAGGACCTTCTTCTTGCTGTCTGTTAATGCTTATACTCCTCAGTCCTACAGCAGCACATCCTCTCACTCCCAGCTTCTTACATCCACACCACAAGCTGAAGTGAGCTCCTTTTTAAACCCAGGTGCCCTGATTAGCCTGCCTTAATTGATTCTAGCAGCTTCTTGATTGGCTGCAGGTGTTCTAATCAGCCTGTCTGCCTTAATTATTTCCAGAAAGTTCCTGATTGTTCTGGAACCTTCCCTGTTACCTTACCCAGGGAAAAGAGACCTACTTAATCTCGGGCTAATATATCTGCCTTCTATCACTCTCCTGTAGCCATCTGGCCTGACCCTGTCACAAAACAATTAGTATTATTAATACCTGGCTCTTATATAAACACTTTTCACCAGTAGAACTCAAAGTGCTTTACAAAGGTCAGTATCAGTAACAAATTAAGCCTTATGAAATGCCTATGGGATATAGTAGGTAGGTAATATTATGCCCATTTTATAGACAGGGAAAGTGAGACAGAGAAATTAAGTGACTTGCCCGAGGCCACCAAGTGTCACTAGCTGACACAGGATTAAAGCTCAGGAGTTCCTGGCTCTTTCTGCCTTTCATATGTGATCTCAGAGTCACACAGTTATGACATTTCATTTGATTGCTGCGATATGAAGCCATGAAGGTTGTGACTTTGGCTGGTTCAACTTTCTATATGTAAAAGAGACAAAAAGGTTACCACTTCTACATCATGTTCCAGCCAAGGATCTCAGGATTCGATCCTGCAGAGTGATGAGCAGTCCGAGGTGGTGTTTTGAACCCTCAGCTTCAACTAACATGAATGGGAGATAAGGGCTTGTTGCACTGCTCAGGAGGCTCTGAGCACCTTGAGCCCTCAGAGAGCATCACAAACAGGAATGAAATCAGGCCATACTTGTGAGGTGCGGAGAGCCTGTGTTACTTCCATTAGTCTATGGAGAAATGGAGTCACAGAGTGATTGAGACCAAAATGCTTCTGTGGTGTCTGAAGTTAGGTACCTATATTCATATTTAGGCACCAGTGGCCTGAGGCTCAGCCGCAGTGAGCACCAGCAACTCTCGTTATAGTTAATGGATTTATATCAGGGAATTAATTTAATCTACTGTCTAAAGTCATTGGGAGGTTAACAAGCTACTTAAGAGATGATCTGAAAAGGTTTGTACCTGCCAGGATCTGATTTCAGGGTTCTATGTTTTTCCTTTAAGGGCTGAAGAGGTCACAGATACCTGAAACCGAGCAAGAATCTGCGTTCTTTTCTGTGTTAATTGTGATGCCATTGACTCATCAGCTGTTAGAGGAGAAATAGAATGCAGAACTCAGGTACTGGAGGGAATCAGAAAAAATGGATGTTCAATTATTTTGTGTTAAAATGCATTTATCTATACAGTTTAACCCTTATGAGATGCTGCACACCTTTCATTTTCAATGAAGATCATGGAAATTGAGGGGGCTCAGCATTTTGTGGGAATGAGCTCTAGCAACATTACCAGTTGATTGATTCAGCATGGAATTTTTAAAAGCATGCAGCATGGGGCTACCTCTGTTCCATGGAATGCAGTTGTAAACCCCCCCCCCCCATTGACTTCAATGGGAACAGGGAAGCCAACAGGGAATGCTCTTGAAGAAAAAAAACAAACAGTTCAAGTTGGGTTAATTTAAAAACAAAAGCTTTTCTGTTCATCTCTAAATAACTATGACTAAAAGAAAGTGAATCATGAGACCTCCAAGCCTCAGATCATCTTAGGAAACATCACTTGAGAAGGAGATTATTTTATTGTTAGGAAATAGTCACTGTGTGTAGAGCTAAAACTCTTGTCTCCTCAGTGCACTGTTATAGAATTTGGTGCTACAACCTCAAATCAAGCAGCTATCTAGTTGTGCTTGAGCAAGACATCTCAATGATAACCTCCATTTCTAGTGATCAAAGCTATCATTTTTCTTTACATTTCAACATCACAGTCACAATGGAGAAAGAAGGCAAATCTAGGATAGCAGCATATAATATTGGTGGGGAGGATATTTAATATGAGTAGGGTTACCAGATAGCAACCGTGAAAAAACGGGACGGGGGGGGTGGAGGGGTAATGGGCGTCTATATAAGAAAAAATCCCCAAAAACGGGACTGTCTCTTTAAAAATGGAACATCTGGTCACCCTAAATATGAAGGATCTTTTTTAAGAATTAAATATTCTAATATAGAATTTCACCACAGCCTTTGTGATGTGTAAAATGTATGGACAACTTTTCTTATTGCATCTTTATTTGCAGACTGTTTTGTTATGCACTGCCAGAGTACAATTAAAAGAGTGAATTATTAACTAAGCTTACACTTCATGTGCATAGTGTCACTGTAGCATCAGTTACCTTCACTTTGGGTTTGCGCCTTAATTAAGATAGAGAAGTGAAACTGGCTCTCTGTGTTGCTGAGACACTCTGTGTCACAACAGCAAAGAATCAGTGATAGAGGAGAGGTTTAGAAAGACATCCAAAGGTGCCATAATGTTTGTGTTTTGTGCAAAGTCTACAGAGTATATAAAAATTGGCTTCTTTTCCCCCTAGGGTTTACCATAGTCAAATTCAAAAAGAGCAATTGCTTTGATGAGATGCGAATTTATGCAGACAGCAGGAAAATCCTCACTGATGCAAAAGTAATTTTTGTGGGGGAGGAGCACACTTTATCCTTCCCCATCCACACATAATTTGTCTGCCATCTTCATGTAGCTTTTCCATAATAAAGGGGACTCTCTTGGGAATAGGTCACAAGGCACAGATAGCAAAAGTCCAGAGCGTTGACCTCATAGTGTACATACAGGACAGATTTCAACTCTTTTCCCACCAACCTGTGGAAAGGGCACAGTACTGGATCTCCAGCAGGAGACTATCACCTATATACTCCCTTCGTGAGTAGTGGGCTGTGGAAGGATGCTCCAACTCAAGGTAAATATATAATTCTGGACAAGGCTGGAGGGCTCTAATTGCAGGTTCATTCTGGAACCCTTCACCCCTACACCCCCTTATTGCTTCAATAAGCTCTCCTAGATTTCCCTTTCTGTGTCAACTTCCCCTCGGGAGACAGCTGGGACTCTGGGCACACACATATCTAGCCGTAACCACATATAATAAGAATGCAAGATACACATCCAGTGTTTTACTACTAAACCGTGAGAATATGTCCCAAAGTCCTGTTTGGGTTACTATTATCGAGAAGATGTGAACTGAGAAATATACAAACCATAGCACATTCAGGAATCTGAACCTGACCAAAAGAATCCCTTCTGCCTCAAAAATAATACTCGTAGAGGTCTTGATAAAAGTAGAATCTGCAATAATTAAAAGAGAAGAGTAATCGATCAAGGTAATCTAAAAATTTCCTCTGTTGTAATGCTTCAGTTTTGGGGTGCCCAACTTGAGACACTTAAAATGGGGAATGTTCACAGGGCATGTGATAAGCACTTTGTGGTAACTGGGCCTCTTTAAGATGTCTTGAGTTAAACCCCCCAGAATTAAGGCACCACAAAGTCACTTTCAGAGTTCTGCAGCCAATGTCAGACTCATTCCATAGATGGAAGCTAATCATATCTGCATAATAAACTATTTCATATGATACTTATCTCAAAGGAGCTCCTGAGAAAATCCTTTGAACAGATTATCTTATCACTCAGGCTTTCCCCACCAGTTGATGGAATTCATGTTTTATTATTTTTAATAAGACACAGTTCATTCAAACATTATAAATGCATGAGATGAATATACAGACTGACAAATGACAGAAATTTAGAGGGCATATGAATTAAAAAGCCTTTCACTTCTAGATTGCTGGTTTGAAATAAGCTTGGGTCAGCAGTGACTGGACAGTTTCACTGTCAGACTCTCAAGTCAGTTCCCAGTGGACATATTTCCCCACCACAACATCGCTAAGAATGGGTTACCCATATCACCTGTTTGTGCACAGCGGGGAGAACAAGTGTTGTGAGGCCAGTGCTTCCCCACACCCCCAGGCAGGTGATCAAGGGTGAGGAGTGTGTGGATTTGGGGTGAAGGAGGAAGCAGGGACTGAATGGTGACTCATTCGCAATTTGGTCCCTAATATGCTTCTGGGGCAGAACAACTATGCGCTGCCCCTTATGCAGGGCTCATGGCAACGCAGGATCTAGCACTACAGATTTTCTACTGGGTTAGGTCTGTTCTCAATACGGTTCTAATTTTCTTCCACAAAACACACACACAGATATGATACAACAGTCTCCAAAGTAGTAACTAAAAGTTTGCTCACTATCAGGGTTTGTACTGATTAGTGTAGGTTAGGGTTATAATTTTAAAATATTTGATCTGACTCATTTTTCAAGAGGAGAGGCTCCTTTCTGTCCATCTCACAGGTCTGAATACCTGCCCATATTTTCTCTACTTTTAACCCCAGTTATTTCAAGGCCATTCCTGACAGCCAACATCCTTTGACACTGTCATTCCAAACATATCTTGGGTTCCCTATGAAGCTACCAACTGGACCTCCATCTGCAAGGCCTAAGATTTATAATGTGGATCTCTCCACCATCTCAACCTTCCTCAGGTAACTCTGCCATGCTAGATAGAGCAGAGTTCATATAGGTTCATATCTGCTTATGGCAGGAAATTGACAAGAAAGCCTGAGATTTTTATCATGGCTGCATTCATCACTCTTATCCCTAAGAGTTTTCTTTACCATAAGACCAAAACAACAGCATAAAGGAAATGAGTTTATTAAAATTAGGAGAATTCCCTGATTTTTAGGCATCTCTAAACAACAGTAGATCTCAAGAACTGTCTTTTGGTAGCCTGCCTAAAAAGGATCTAGCTCTTCCTCTTCCATTCTACTCAGTGCTTCTTTTACAACACCTACAATTTTACAGGGAGACCAGAAAAATCCCACAGAAGCTTGAGTCTTGGCCAAAAACTCTAAGGTTAGACAGGTATGGGAAGGGTTTAGATTTATAAGGCAATAGCTAGTAGAGAATGGGTTCAAAGCTGGTGTCTGCAATATTTTTCCCAAGAAAGATCCAAGTTATCTCCACAGCTATCAGTTAACTTGTTCCCCGCACCAGTTGACAGTGGACTAGGAGTGATATGGAACCCATTTCAACCTGGTGAAATGGATTTATTAGTGACTCGCATGCCCCGTGTGGCTACAATTTTGGCAGCATTTCCTGATCTGGCCCTGTGCTTTGAAGAGACCTTGTCTGGCCTTTTTTAGCTCAGAGCCCACCAACACATCACCTTAACCAAAAGGAATGAGTCAACATTCTGAGACACAGCGTGATACTTCCTCTCAGTGCCAGAACATCTTGTCCCCGTGGTTAAGAGCTCCATGTAAAGAGATGCACAACAGAAGCTATTTACAGTGGTTCTAGAAAAACCTATGGCCAATACTGGATCTTCTTGAGCGCCATCTACTGGCACATTATCTATTAACTACCACATATATACAGACATCTCTTTTGTAGAACACTCTTCTAACACTTACAATGCTACTGGACCAGGGAATGAGAGGATAGGAACTGAGACTGAAGTCTGGTTTCCTCAGTGAGTAGTGCAGACCATCTACCACCAAGCCACTAGGAACTTAAAAACTAGAAGTTATTGAAGAACTAACATTTAAAAACTAGATAACTTATTTTGAGAGCATGAAGACTGACAGCTGCTATATAAACTTGGGGTATGAATAAGAATAAAGATTTGTCCAAGGCAAAATTTCCATCCCCATGTGCTTCAGCTGAAAGGCTGCATCTCCTGGGAAGCCTTTTAGTTTGTGTAGGGCCAGCCCCAGTATTGCCAACCACAGGAGTTCAAAAATCATGAGTCAGGCCCACAGAATTCATGAGATGGGCTTAAAAATTAGGCAAATGTCTAAGTTTGGGCCTTTTAATTTGCCTTCTTTTAGGGGTTTACATATTCGAGCTTCTCTGCAACCAGGAGGGCTAGAAACTCAGTTTTCACGTAAAAAACAAGTGGTTCTCATGTAATTACTTGAGTCCAGAAGCTGTGACTTTATTGAAAATACCAAATATCACAAGCGTTAGTAACACTGCAATCATGACTTTTTTTTTTAAATAAAAAGCTTCCTTGGCTTACTAACATCCCCAAACCATTCATACCAGGCATCTGGAAATGCCAGCAAATGCTTTGAGACTGCATAGTGGCCCAGCAGTTCCTTGTCCTCAGGGCCCACCACCGCTGAATTCTTCTGGAGAAGAGTTGAACCTGTGAAGCCTGTTGGGCTTTCCGAATGTGGGCATCACAAGGTTTTGTAATTGGGGAGAAGGACATTCAAGTGTAAGTAGTCTCTTGGCCTATCCAAGGCCGCGATCAAGTGTCTTGATGTTTTTGGTCTTTTGGCCTCGAGATGAAAACCTTGTCTGTGTCTCTGGGGCCTTGAAGTACAAATATTATCTATGTTATATTTAGTTGGAGTCACCAGATGGTGCTATTACAGAGAGGCTTAGAAGTTGTGTTTAACTGAATGCATAGGCAGCTAGACTTTTGAGAAATGCTGTATTGTTAATTGAGGTACAGTTCTTTTTAGGGGCTGAGCATAGCAGTACAATTTTGTTTCACAGCCTAAGTCTTTCTTATTGGAATAATTTCTTTAGTGAAGAACATAAGAACGGCCATACTGGGTCAGACCAAAGGTCCATCCAGCCCAGTATCCTCTCTACCGACAGTGGCCAATGCCAGGTGCCCCAGAGGGAGTGAACCTAACAGATAATGATCAAGTGATCTCTCTACTGCCATCCATCTCCACCCTCTGACAAACAGAGGCTAGGGACACCATTCCTTACGCATCCTGGCTAATAGTCATTAATGGACTTAATCTCCATGAATTTATCTAGTTCTCTTTTAAACCCTGTTATAGTCCTAGCCTTCACAACCTCCTCAGGCAAGGCATTCCACAAGTTGACTGTGTGCTGTGTGAAGAAGAACTTCCTTTTATTTGTTTTAAACCTGCTGTCCATTTATTTCATTTGGTGGCCCCTAGTTCTTATATTATGGGAACAAGTAAATAACTTTTCCTTATTCACTGTCTCCACACCACTCATGATTTTATATACTTCTAGCATATCCCCCCTTAGTCTCCTCTTTTCCAAGCTGAAAAGTCCTCTCTCCTCATATGGGACCCGTTCCAAACCCCTAATCATTTTAGTGGCCCTTCTCTGAACCATTTCTAGTGCCAGTATATCTTTTTTGAGATGAGGAGACCACATCTGTATGCAGTATTCAAGATGTGGGCGTAACATGGATTTATATAAGGGCAATAAGATAGTTTCTGTCTTATTCTCTATCCATTTTTTAATGATTCCTAACATCCTGTTTGCTTTTTTGACTCCCGCTGCACACTGCGTGGACGTCTTCAGAGAACTATCCACAATGACTCCAAGAGCTCTTTCCTGATTAGTTGTAGCTAAATTAGCCCCCATCATATTGTATGTATAGTTGAGGTTACTTTTTCCAATGTGATTTGCTTTAAATTTATCCACATTAAATTTAATTTGCCATTTTGTTGCCCAATCATTTAGTTTGTTGAGAACTTTTTGAAGTTCTTCACAGTCTGCTTTGGTCTTAACTATCTTGAACAGTTTAGTATCATCTGCAAACTTTGCCACCTCACTGTTTACTCCTTTCTCCAGATCATTTATGAATAAGTTGAATAGGATTGGTCAGAGATGGACAGAGATGCTGTCTATGGGATAATACCTCATAAAGCAAACAAAAATATTATATAGTATACAAACATTATATGGAAAGTGAAAAAAAATCTATACTTCCTTTTTATTTCAGTTCTTATTTGGTTTAATTTCTGGATTCAATACAAAGGGGGGCATGTTACTTGTTTAAACAAAATATTTGGAACCCCCCAGTCTCTCCATGCAGATTTGGGTGGATGATACTTGGCTGAAAATAGGATGCACAGCCCTAGATAGCCTAATCAGCTAATAATATATCTTTTCAGAAAATGAAAGAAAGAACATCAGAACAGCTGTTAGGGAGTGTAGTTGATGGACGATCTGTCATCAGCAAAACAAGAGGTCGCTTCTCAATGCTTTTTGTGCTTGTCAGGAGAACTCTTGCAAACAGAACACTTGTAAAACGAGATAACAGTGCTGTATAGGAAAGAAAAATTTATCGCAGTGGTTTACAGAGATACCCAAAGGACCACTTGCAGAAATAGAACACCCAAATGCTGTTTGGGGATTGGACAGTCTTTTTGTTCTGTTTTGCACAAAGGCTAAGACAGTGGGGTCTTGATCTATGACAGTGCTCCTAAGCAATCCAAAAATAAATGGGGTGGGATTACTGCCAAAAATAAAGACGCGCACAAAACATATGATAGAGTCAAAATCTAACTACAATTTTAGTGACATTCCCTCAAGTGGACACTATGGTGTTTAAAAATCATCTCTAATTTTGACTTATCTGCTCCTGCTCTAGCTAGTTTAGATCATGGCAGCCCACCTTCCCATCAACACAGATCATCACAAATGTATCATGGTGCTCCAGATACTACACTGGCTCTGCACTGAATACCAGATCAAGTTCAAAATCCTGATCTTTAAATGTCTAGTTGCCAAGGCCTCAGTTACCAGTAGATGACATATCTCCTCTCATTCCGAGACAAAGGGTTACAACAACAGTGCTCATCAGACAGCAGAACTACAACAATAAGGGTTAGACTCATGAGAACAGGGGCAGAGCTTGCTCAGTGGCTGGTACCCAGATACTGATCTCTCTTCCACAGAGCTGAGAATGATCACTTTCAACATAAGAAGTAAAACCCAACATTTTGCCATAGCATTCTCACGATAAGTGAAGCAAATGAACAGATGAAAAACTATTGAAAGAGCTAGTGAAAAAGGAGAGACCTAAGCATTTACTTGATATAATTTCTGCAAGGTACTTGAATACCACAATGAGGTCAGAATACTTAGATTCACCATGTACATAGGCAAGGAAACAACTGGGCCAAGTTTAAAACAAACAAACAAACAAACAAAAAACCAACCTGAGCAATTTACTTTGCTTCAGTTTTTGGGTGTCCAAATGGAGCAACATAAAAGGAGCCTGATTTTCATACTGGGTGCTCAACACTTTCTGAAAATTATACCCTCTTAAAGGCATCTCACATTGGGCATCCCAAGATGGAGACACTCAATATCACGTACCACAGCACATTGGCTTGGGTATCTGAACAGAGGGGGGAAAAACCAAATGGACACATGGCTGTCACCTCAAACATTTTGCTTGCAGGTTGTTTTTTCTGTTCCACTTCGCCTTCTCTCTGCACCATAAAACAATGCCTCTCCTCGGTATGTCTCCTGCAGATAGTGTCTTGCAAGTTACCAGGTTAAGTGCTCTTCTTTTGTCAGTGCTTCGTACTTGTAATAGGGTGCTGGCCAGGAAGGCCTGAGCCAGGCCCCTGTTAGCCTAGCTCCAATTAAGGGGAATTAGTTGGTGCTGACTGAGTGTGGCCCGCCTAAGGGCTTGAGGAGAAACACCTGCGGGTCTTATTAGCAAAGGAGCTATATATAGCTGGCAGGAAAGAAGCCGGGGGGAGGGGGGAGAGAAAGAGGAAAGGGAGGAGCCTGCAGCTGTAGCGCCCTGCTGGCTGAGGAAGCTGGCTCTTCCCCCCGGGTGCTGGGTTGAACAGACTGTATATAAACGGTGGTGGGAATTGACACTGCAAATAAAAGGGCACTGGTGCTTGCACTCTAAGCGGTCTCCGGCTGATCTGTGGCACAAGCAGCACGAGGCTCCGTTACAGTACTTTAAGCCTGAACCCTGTGGGTAAGATTCAGCCTGAGAAAAAGTGTTGCAAATATTTACCCTTTAACTTCTATTCTGTGCTATAAAGTACACTTTCCCTTCCCACATTAAACACAACGTAGTTTTTATACCCTTTTTCCCCCCCCATATGACAAGGTGATGGTGAGGAATCAATACTGCACCATCACTTTGCAAAGCTGTGGAAAATAGGAGTTCACCTGTTTCATTTTATAAAATAAACTAATTTTCAAAGTCTTTCATTGTTATATACTATTGGGAGTGAATATCTTGTGAGTCAATGAATCAACTTACAGGCCAGTTCATCAAATAAACCTCTTAACAGTGGCAAAATTTTAGTCCCTATCTTCAAGTACAAGTTTATCTGTTCAAAAACAGAACAATCCAACATAAATTACACAGATAGACCAGGCCCTTTCCCTGATCCAGTGTCTCTGGACACTGCTGCTCCTTGCAGGTTCCTCTCTGAGCATCTTGTTGGCTTTTTATCGAAAGGCCAGATGACCTATATGCTATCACCTGATCCCCAACCTGAAACTGATCACCCAGGAGGCAGCTAAATATTCTGAGGTGGGACTGAGCCCAACTCCCCTTCAAAGGCCAACCCATCTTGTGACAATCTCATTCTAAAATAATCTCCTATATTGTTTTTAAAAATAAATTGAACACTTCATTTGATTTTCAAGATGAACTGATGCCTCACAGAAATCTTTGGAAGTTCTGCTCAGAAACGATTCTGCATATACAGTAAATCCTACTTTTCGCGTTTCTCTTCCTTCATCTCTTTTCTACAACCCTCTGTTTTTAGATTCATAATTAGGGGCTATGAAAACGTTGCTGCTATAAATATAGGTGGCCAAGTTCATTGCAGTGAAATACTACTGAAACCAGTGTGGAGTGATGCCAGGGATTAATTTTGGCCATTGTTCCAACTTGAAAGATGGCCATTGTTTACAAAACCAAGTCATCTGAAAGCCTGGAAATAGGTAAACTTCCCAAACCATCTGTGATGATATATCCCATAATGCTTTATGGGAATATGACATAACTGGAGCATGTTTTATGCTACATGTGCCATGTAACTTATCTCTGTAAAGGTTATGGTCTACTGAATCTATTCATCCTATTTGTACACATATATCATTTTTGTACCTGAAGTTATGAATATTGGCTGTATACTTGCTTGATTTCTAAGTAAGCTTTGTAAGGCATTTGGTCAGCTTCTTTAGAAAGGAATTTGCAAAGTTAGGTGCCCAATCAAGAAGCACTTAAAGAACAATGGATCTTGGAATGCTCCAATCCACATAAGAAGTCTACTTGAGGATGTTCAAGGTAGCATGTGAACCATGGCTGCTACCTGCAGTTCTGAGTCATGCATGGACATGTGACTTGCCCATGTGACTCCAAAATGCCATCTTGGAGCTAGACTTTGCATAGGAGTGAGGAGGGTGTCTCCACCTGCAAGAGAAAGTCTATTTAAATCCCCGGGAGACCCCTCCATTTTGTCTTCAGCTGGCTAAAGAGAGAGCCTCTCCACCCCCAAGGATACCTGAAAGGAACTGGAACAAAGGACGGTAACTACAGGGGGTGTGAGTGATTGCTGGACCCAGACTAGAAGGAGACTAGTCTGTAAAAGAAAGCTTACTGGGTGAGATTTTATTTGTATTCAGTTTCTTAGACATAGACTTGCATGTTCTATTTTATTTTACTTGGTAATTCACTTTGTTCTGTCTGTCACTACTTGGAACCACTTAAATCCTACTTTCTGTATTTAATAAAATCACTTTTTACTTATTAATTAACCCAGAGTATGTATTAATACTGGGGGGGGGGCAAACAGCTGTGCATATCTCTCTATAGTGTTATATAAGCTTTATACAGGGTAAAATGAATTTATTTGGGTTTTAGACCCCATTGAGAGTTGGGCATCTGAGTGTTAAAGACAAGAAAACTTCTGTAAACTGCTTTCAGTTAAGTCTGCAGCTTTGAGGGCAAATAATTCGGACCCTGGATCTGTGTTGGAGCAGACGGGTGTGTCTGGCTCAGCAAGACAGGGTGCTGGAATCCCGAGCTGGCAGGGAAAGCAGGGGCAGAAGTAGTCTTGGCACAACAGTTGGCAGTTCCCAAGGGGGTTTCTGTGATCCAACCCTTCACACCATCCTTAACTCTATCTCTGTTATCTCTGCTCATGCTCCAGTTCCTGTGATAGACTGTCAGCAGTTGTGCCATGAATGAAACATAGGAGAGAGCCCTTGATTTTGGGTGTGAAAGCTCATCCTGTGATAGAAATACAGCTCAGTCAGATCTAAAACTGAAAAAATGGATAATTGATGTTTTCAGTAAAAAATATGCACAAATTTAAAAGAAGATTTTAATTGTGTTCCTGAAATTGGTTGTCTTGACGATATACATCACTTTTGTTTAAATTTGGAGGTAACCCTACTCAAGAAATCCCATTTGCATTGTGAGACTGGGCACAGCTTAAATAAAATCCTTGTATTGTAATTAAAAATTATGAAGTCCATAATTGCAACTCACGCTTTTAGCTCTGAAGGTCCCCAGTTTGATCCCTGGTATGTCAACCAAAATGGCAGCTATCACCTAAGTTCTGACACCAGAAAGTCATGTGAAGTCTTAAGCAAATCAATTATTTCTGAGCCTCATTTCCGCCCCGCCCCGCAATCTGTAAAAACACAGATTATAAATACTGACCTACTTACCTCCTATGGAGTTGTGGGAATTGGTTAGTTAATACTACTATGTTTTGGACTACTCACTTGAACAAGGGTTGCATGACTGGGGCCTAAGAGTCCCTAATGATATTGACCTCACTTGTAAAGCACTGTGAAATCTACTGATGAAAATCATTAGATAAAAATGTTATTTCTGAAGCCAAAAGTTGGCAAACGTGCAACAATATGCAATAAAGGGGAGGGAGGCGAGTCAGAAAGATATAATTCTAAAGTATAAATTTCAAGCACAGTTGTCCTAAAACATCAAACCATAGAGAAAGGCTTCTCTAAAAACAGCCTTGGCCCATAAATCAAAGACATTCTTCCACAATATCCACTCCAAAATATCATTTAGTTCCTTCTCTCATATCTGTTACAAACTTTAAACACCAGCCATAACCAAACCCAGATAATATTTTTTTTTAAGGAAAATCTCTCTCCAGTATCTCCCAGCTGCAGAAGCTAGCTCCACCTCACCACAAACCCAAGTAAGTTAAGTAAAATCCATTAATTCATGTCTGAATATTGGTGATGTCACAATAGAATTTTTGGAAGCCTTCTTGATCCATCACTAGCTTCGTGCACTCAGCAGCCAACATCCCAGCTATCTGCCATACACCATCTCCTGGCTGGTCTTCCCCTACTATGACAACTCACCGCCATGCCTTCCATGATAACTTTCTCAAGGTTATTTCCATTCGACACCTGATGTGACCAAAGTGCGTAAGTGTGGACTTCTGACAGCAGGGTCTGCTTCTCTTCAGTAATAACAACAAAAAACCAAGCCCTCCTGCAAATCCAATCAGCTTCCTCCCCCCATCAGCTCTTATGACCAGGTGAAGCACTGGAATGGGTTACCTAGGGAGGTGGTGGAATCTCCTTCCTTAGAGGTTTTTAAGGTCAGGCTTGACAAAGCCCTGACTGGGATGATTTAGTTGGGAATTGGTCCTGCTTTGAGCAGGGGGTTGGACTAGATGGATGACCCTTCCACCCCTGATATTCTATGATTCTAAAAGCCTGGGCAGGCAGGGGGCTCCTGGAGTTTGCTCTCAAGCTTGCCAAATCTGGGCTCAGGCAAATCAAGCCAGGAAATGAGTTCCAAAGCCCAGAGGCCTTCACCAAAAGCACTCTGGTACCAACCCCTCCGTAACACAAAAAGAAAGGCAGTCTCCCAGGTACTCAAGACCTAAACCTGGAAATCAATGTGGTACACACTCTTTTTGTACAATTATTGGAAGGGAGCTGCAAAAAAAAAAGAAAAAAGAAGAAAAAAAGGAGTGTTGGTAGCCTAAGAGCCCTTCAACTATTAGCTAGTTAACAGTCTTTTAGCCCTTTCCCAACAGCCAGAGAGAGCATGAGAACCCTGGTGGGGCCCATCATTTATGACTCCTTTCAGACCTCTTCTTGACACAGAAAGTGTGTCCCTCAGCCTGATGCTATTGTAGCACACTTCTCTGAGGCAAATCTGGAGTTTCTTGCTGCCAGCCTTTCAGTCAACATTAGACTGAGGAAAGCTGATGATCTAACTCAGTGCAAACAAAGTTACTGTTAAGTGCTGAAAACAAACTTCTGGAGACATAGTGTCTACTCTGACTCAAGGTCACCACTTAGTCAACCTTGGCCAATTACTGTATGGTGTGCAGTACTGAGTAATCACTGCAAAGTGATATTAACTTGGGATTTGTAGAAAAAGAAAATGAATGTGGTGGGAGGTTGTTTTTTTTTTAAACAAAAGGCTAGAAACAACAGCTGGAGTTGTTAGTGTTGTTACCAGATTTGCCTGTTATTTTGGGGTAT
>NW_020664530.1:12702428-12854029 GCF_002925995.2 Terrapene triunguis
TTAAATTTGATTATAAAAGTCAGGTTTAGAAAACTATAACTGATCACAAAAGTCAGGGTCAGAAGGCTATACCTAGAGAGAGAGAGAGAGAGAGAGAGAGAGGTGAGTTCTCACCACTCCGTGAAGCTTGAATCAATCAGGGGTCCCAGGTGGTGGTGGTAGCTGAGGGTGCTGGAGACAGGCAGAGCCCCCAGCATGGTCAGTCAGGAGAAGATGAAGTCCCAATGGAACTGATGCGGATTTTGGATCCAGGCATCAGAACCCTTACTTGAGCAGGGGTAGGGGTTTTTGCCAAGAAACAACAATGGTTCAAGGGAGAACACTAGATTTGTTTATCTGTAAACTGATGGCTCAAGGGAGTATACCAAAGTTGTTTTGTTCAGGTTAGACAATAGGAACTGGTCATTCCTGGCTATGGGCGGTGTTCCTTGGAGGGAGCTCACAGTGCAATTAGGGATCACTATTTTGGATACCAATAAAGGATTTATTACTAGAATTGGTCTAATAACTATTGAGATGGGTGTGTGCAGGCATGAGTTCATTAATGGGGCTAGGGGAGTTTCCTTAATCCTGTCACCCTTGTCCCAGAGGGTTAGGTGTGTCTTCCACCACCTTTTCATTGCTTTTTGTAAGTCTTTCTTCTGATCAGTTTTGGTTCAAGAAGAGGCTGGGGGGGAGGGGAGGTCTTTTGTGAGTCAGACAGGCTGGGTTCTGCGCCCTGGTTCCCCAAGAACACAGAGCTGATGGGTAATAGTGTGTACATAATGTGTATATCAAGTCCCCAATGTGCTTGTTCTTGATCTTCATCAAGAATGAACTACTGCTCAGAAAACCTGAACTCCAAGATCCAGTGATTGGATCTTGCAAGGGAACAACATCCTCTTAGTTTCTTTGTGGTTGGTAGGACTGGGGCAGAAGGGTAGCAGAGCTGTGTCTTAATGCAGGGACAAGAATGCTATAATCTTTGGCATGAAATACAGATGCATTAGTGAAAAAATCAAGTATGGCCCTTCACAAGATAGGCGGCTCGAAGAGCTGCAGGCTCTATCAAGCAAACGGTGACCAGGAAAAGAACTGTGTGAAAGCTGCCTAAAGCATATTTTTCTAAAGGGTGCAAATGAAACAGTGGCAAATGAATTTAGTACTAGATGTAAGTCACAAGAAAGTATGGGGGTGGCCTGAACCTAATGACCACTTTGCAAAATGTAATTATTTCTGGGTAGACTCTGGGAAGTGAACTACCTATGTGCCTCCTGAGGACTGATGATGTTGACAAATGCTCCTTGAAGGAACTAGCATTAGTCCCCATATTAGGCTATCTTGCAGGAATTCCATTATGTTGGCTACGCATCATGTTCATGCTGCATCCATCACACCAGATCCTTGCATCCCGGGCGGATATGGACTGTTTGTGGTAGCCCATAACCTTGCCAAAAAGGTCCTTCATCTGGAGGCATTCCCTTTCATGAGAGTGCAGCAAATCTGAAGTGACCAAATACATCCTGTAGATCAGGTCTTCTGTCCACATATTTTTCAGCTGTTGTTGTACCCAGGTCCCAGTGGTCTGTCTAAGGAAAAGAGGAGTTGGCTATTTTCACAGTACCATACCTATCATTCCTATTCTATTGTAGTATACCCATGCCAGTGGATTAAAGATCCCTGTGCTCCTGTTCCCACTGAAATTCTGTCTGATTTCCTGTTGGACCCTGTGAGCATCACATATACCTATAGTCTCCTCAAACTGTGACAAATGAACTCAGTGACCTTGGTGATGAATTCTTCCACACCCAAACCAAACATGTACCTCATAATTGTGAATTATAAGCTTTATTTTGTGCCAGATGTGTGGTTCACAATCATGCTTATTTGTCCCCCGGTCCATGACTGTATAGTGATTTGGTTATTTCCGGAGTACAATTTAGTGCTCTCTCTTTAAAGAAGATGTAACTGACATGCCTAATCCTGCAAGATGCTGAGCTCCTGTGAGATGCCAAGTATCTTCAACTTCTCACTGATGTCAATAGGAATTGAGGGCATTTGGCACCTGGCTGAATCTGGCCTAAAAGCCTATTCTTTATTCAATACTCAATTAAGAAAGTCAAGAGTCAGAGTTTAAGGCCAGAAGGAACCATTAGGTCACCTAGTCTGACCTCCTGTATATCATAGGCCACTAAACAACACCCAGACACCCCCACACCAAGCCAACAACCTGAATTAGGCCAACACATTACAGCCTTCAGTAGACTACACTGTTGAATGCCACAGGCAGGGAACAGCAGGGACCGAGGTGCGCCAATGCCCCAAGGCCCCTGCAATGGCAGGGAATTGATTAAGTGAGATATTATCAAATGGAATGATCTTAAACAACTGCTCTTAGTTATAATTAATTCCCCCTCACCTTATGCATCTGTGTCTAGGGTGAAGACTTAGTCACTATCTATACCAAGTAGCTAGTGAGTGACACTTTCATAATGTCAATAAGAGTTGAGGGCCTATCACAATGGGGGCCCTATCTCAGCTGAGGAGTCCAGGCACTATTATAATAGTGCTAACAATAATAATAAAGTTGGGTCACAAGAGCAAGTAATTCCCTTACATTCAATATTATTCCATGGTCTTTCTACCACAATGTGATATTTCTATCTAGTCTACCTAGAGATCTTCATTTATCACTCCATAAATATTTAATCTGGTTTGTGGCACTTAATTTGCTATCCCACTTTATTATATAGGTACATTTGATTTAACATAAAGTACTAATACTTTCTTATAAATAATTAACTGTGTGTAGATATTTAAAAACCGTAGCGTACAATTACAGTACACATGACCATTGTGTTGTCTGACTTTTGGCAAACACCACTGGTATGTCCTGGTCAGATCTGTACAAAGTAATTCTTTAAACAGGGAATTGGACAAGACTGGAACCTGTTATTTGAAACCCTGCTCCCTCCAAATTGTAATTGTTTGGATAAAATGGAACCCGGCTCAGAGCCCCCACTGGCTTTGCTTTTTTAAACACTGACAAGTTTTCAGAAAAAGCCAAAACTCAACTGATCAGCTTTCATAAAACCAGAGCATGGCATCTGCAGCCCATCTTAATTTTAAACTAAAGGATTCTCCTTGAAATCAATGGGAATTAGGCACCTAAATACCTTTGAGGATCTGGACCCATTTCCCTACCTTTTGTTTCTCTCTCCTATTGTTTACAGTAGTATCAAATAAATAAATAAATAGTGTCTGGAAGACTCACAACCACAGTGTATAAATTGTATTATACTGGGCTTGTGGTAGATTTAATACAAACTACCTTCCTGGAAGAGTTATATGAAACAAAACACAAATCTACAGCACCCTCTAGTGTCCAATGTCTACTTACAAGTTCATTAATATCCTAAGCCACCTGTAGCAGGAGACATAAAAACCTATGGTCAGAATTTACAGCTCACATCAGTGTAAATCTGGAGTAACTGGAACCAGTGGAGTTACACTGATTTAAAACCAATATAAGTGAGAAAATCAGACCCATAGACTCAAAGAAGTTAGAGACGGAAGAGATCTGAAAGGGCATCGACTTTATCTACCTGCAAACGCAGAATTGTTCCGCACAGTATGTTTTTTCGAGTTCCAGTTTCATTTCAAATGTGCCAAGCAATGGGACTTAAACCACTTCTCTTGGGAGACTATTTCTCAGACAGATTTTTCTTACAGACTAACATATCACTCCTCCTCTTCCCCTCAAATATTTATACACTAATAGTCCCCTCTAAGTCATTGTTTACTAAACCAACATATTTAACTGTTAAAATCTTTCCTGCTAAAACAAGCCTTGCAGCCCCCAAAATAATTTCTGATGTTCCTCTGAACTTCTTCAGTTTGTAAACAGCTTTGATAGGGAGAGGCCCAGAAGTGAAGCCAACAAAATTCATTCTTCCGTGACCTACACCCTGCACAACCTCACTAAGGCTGTGGCTACACTAGAGAGCTTACAGCAGTGCAGCTGCGCTGCTGTAAGCTCTGTACTGTAGCTGCTCTAAGCTGATGGGAGAGAACTCTCCCATTAGCTTAATTAATCCATTCCCAATGAACGGTGGTAGCTATGTTGGTCGGAGAAGCTCTCCCGCTGATATAGCACTGTCCATACTTAGATCAGTGTAACTTATGTCGCTCAGTGGGGTGGCTTATTCACACTCCCGAGCAACATAAGTTATACTGACATAAATGGTAGTGTAGACATAGCCCAAGGTTGCATGAGGTTTAAGTGAAGGCAGAATTCGGCCTGGTCTGAGAATATGTGGACTATTGTCAGCCTTAGCTTTTTGTCCCAGAGTAGGAATACCCCAATAGACAGTGGAGAAAATGTGACAACATAAAGATAGCACTTCTGTTTCCTATGGGTGGTATCTGGTGAACTGGGGAGATGCAAACTTAACTTGTCTGACTATGAACTGGACTTGATTATGATACTGAGGATATTTGTTTCATGCTTTATATACCATTTATGAATGCAACCTTAATGCAAAAGGTTAATTAGTGATTAATAGCTGTTCAGGGATGTTCCAATACAAATAGTGTGTGTTATAGTGTTATAGATTTATTCCTGGAAGGTGTTATAGATGATTGTCAGCCATTGATATATGAAATCTATTGACTTGCTGGATTTACAGTTGATCAGCCATGTATTAAAACATATATTGGATCATTGATTACTCTTCTATAAATTATTTATAAATAGAACTTTATTATAAAGTGTGACTGATATCATGCATCTTCTTGCTTTGTGTTCATTAAAAAAAAAAATACTGATTAGCAGTTTTCTTTCTTCTGCCCTCCCTTCCTCTTTGGAGGGGTTGTTAGAACTTTTTAAAGATCTTACGTTAGGCTGAGGCCTTGGTCAATTGGGAGTCAAACAGGTTACTGCTGAAGACAGAAAACTGCATTATTTATCTGCTGTAATGGGCTTTTTAAAAAGGATTTGCTACAGCAGTTAGCACAGCAAAGAGGAGAGGAAGAGCCAGAAGTGACAGTGATGGGTTTTCAGAGGTTTACTTGTTCCTCCATTTAGTATTCATATCCCCGATGGGACAATATTGGTGCTATTGCCTGTCATTTTCCACACCACAAACAAATTGGCTCCAGTAGTGTTACTATCTGTCTCTGCATTATCTGGGCCCAATTGCGCCTGTGCAACCCCATGATTTTATCATGCACTCGGAACACAGTAAACAAGTACATCAATTAATGCACAAAGAGAAATGGATGCCAGGTTCATTCCCTTAGAACTGTGCTGCTCCAGCAGGGGTAAGTGTAAAAAGTAGTAACAAATAATGGTTACCACCATCAGTAATTTGGGACAGATTTTTAAAGGACTTTAGGTGCCTAAAGATGCAGTTAGGCACCTAGTATGATATTCAAAAGCCCCTCAGTGCCCAACTCTTCTTTGTTTCAATGGGCGTTCGGTGTCCAGATGCTTTTGAAAATAGCACTAGGCCCCTATTTGCATCTTGAGGCCCCTATAGGCCTTTGAAAAACTGGTCCTTAGTTTGCATATATTTCCATCCATAGATCTCAAGGCACTTTACAAGAAGCAGGTAAATATCACGCTCCCGTTTTGAAGCTGGAGAAATTGGGTCCCCGAGAGATGAAGTGGTTGCCTAAGGTCACACAGCAGGGCAGTAGTAGAGCTGGGAACAGAACGCAGGTCTGCTGATTCATAGTGCACTAGGCCACACTGCTTTGAAGAAAGCTTCAGTGAGTCTTTACAATAAACTACATTAAATGAAGTATATTCACATGGTTACAACAGACTACTTAGATAATTAAAGGCAACTTTCAGGACAAGCTGAAGAATCTGTACAAGGGGGAATGCATTAATAAGCTACGTCTTAGAAAGCCCCTCCCTGCACCACCATCACTTTCAATTATGGTGAGAAACTGTTCAATATTGTATCCCACCCCACTGAGGATTGTGCAGAATGTTCCTCATTGTTTCCTTTGAATGCAATTTCAAACTGTATTTAATCCACCTTAATTAAATATACTGTAGGTTGTATGATATTCTTGCCGCTGGGACTGACGGCTTTGTTTTGATGCTTTGTTGCAATCCTTACATATCCTTCTGTCCTTTTGGAGACTGAGCTTTTGCTCTAAGTTTGTGCAGCAATGCTAGTATCACAAAAGAGGTGAAGAAAATTAACTAGTTAACAATGAGCATTATAGGAACACCAACAGAAACTGAAGAGAACATCAGACAGAATATTAATGTTAGTACTAAACGTTTATCCTTGCATTATGGGTACTTTTGCTTTCCTGTGTCTTGCAATGCTATCACTAACTATTTGAACAATAAATGCGGAGCCATGCAATAAAACTCCTTTATCCCGCATCTGAGTGCTAATACTATGCAGTTTTTATCCTATATCACTTCTTTGCTGTAGTGAAATAGACATACTCATACATTACCATAAATCCGTGAGATGGCCTGTGACAGATTAGCAGTACTTTAGCATTTGATTTGTAGTTTGGACTGCTGCTCTCTCTGTTCCTCAGCAGTACTATACTTGTTCCACGTCCCAATAGGATGTCATTCTCCCCGGCTTTACTGAGGTTCTTTGACTTTCTGACCTTCTATTTTAAATGCAAGGACATTGGCAGGGTGTCTCAATAACTGTGCTCTCTGCAGAGCTCTTAGGGATTAGTTGTAGTCGAGAGAGCTTGAGACCTGTGTTTCAGAGCAGTGCAATGGTGCTCAGAGTTTAATCTCTTTTTAATGAAAAGCTGATTTGCTTGTCCCACTGCTCTAAAAATATAGATCTGTTTCTATAAATTGGGTTGTAATATTTTATCCTACATGATTTCTATAAAGAAGTTAATATGGGGTGAGAACATGAGTAGAAACATTTGTACTTAACCACTGATGGGCACTGAGGTTTATTAAGTGTACAGGTAAAATAACCTACTGAAGGAAGGAGAATTTAATTCTCCCAAAGACAGAAAGATAGAACAAAATAGAGAGGAGATCGGTAGTAAAGAATAAACTAGCACATCAGAAATAAATGGTGCTTTTACAATAGAAGCAGCAAATGAAGCTGTGATGTCTCAATATATACATTATAGGTATACCGCAAAGTGGTAGGAATACAAATCTTAATACTGATGGGGTTAGATACTGATTAATCAAAAGCAGATCTCTAAAATGAGTATGTGATACAGAAGTCTTCAGCATGGATCGCAACAACATTAAATACTTTTATATAGTATTTTACAATCAAGATTTTCAAAGGCGATTAGTGATTTTGAATGCCACAGTTTCACAGATGAATTAAAGGAGCCTGACATTTAAAAGAGTGGGGCCCTAGCCTTTTCTGTAATCAGGCCCCTTTAAGATGCCCCAATTTGGGCACAGAGAATCATTCAAAACTTTGGAAAAATCTTGGTCTACATCTTCAGAAAGCACTACAAACTAATTAATTCTCACAACACCCTACTAGAGAGCAGTAGACTAGGTGTATAAGAATTATTGTTCCAGTTGTACAGGTGGGGAAACTGAGGTGCAGAGAGATTAAGTGATTTAACCAAGGTCTCACAATAAATCAGTAGCAGCGCTGAGATTACAAACCAGGAAGCATCAAGCACAGTCTGTTAGACTACAAGACCTATCTCTCTAGATAAGGTTAAGGTTGGGTGCTTATAATCAAGCACTGCTGCTTTGTCCAAATTTTTTCCATGAAAAAGCAAAAGCAGTCTACAGGTCAGATTCTTAGTGTAGGGGTCTGATCCTGGCTCTGGGTACTGGAGGTTGTGGTTCTGTTTCTGAAAAGAGTTTTGACAGATTGTGAAAACAAAGTTGTCTCTCACACTCTGCCATGCTGTCTTGTGTGTGATTTATAAATACCTTTGCCCAACACACAAACAAAATCATGTGTTGGGTGAGCAGTGTGCATCTGACTTGGGTGTAAATTGAGTCTGTCTCAATTCATAACTAAGGCTAAGATTTAGTCATGGGTATTTTTAGTAAAAGTCATGGACAGGTCACAGGCAGTAAACAAACATTCACGGCCCATGACCTGTCCATGACTTCTACTATATACCCCTGATTAAATCTTGGGTACTCTGGAAGGAGGGTTCTGGGGTTGCTGCTGGTGCTCTAGGACAGGGAATGGCCCAGGAGCGCTGCTGGTACTCAGAGTGGGGGAAGTGGCACACAGTCCAGGACCACCACTGGTGCTCGGGGGGGTGGCCCGAGACCACCGTTGCTGCTCAGGGTGGGGGAGGGGGTGGCACACGGCAGCCTGACACCGCCGCTGGCTTTGGGGCTGCCTGAGCTGCTCGGGCCGCCTTGGGGTCAGTCACACTCACTGCTGCAGAAGTCACAGAGGTCCCGGAAAGTCACGGAATCCATGACCTCCATGACAGACTCACAGCCGTATTCATGATGAGTGGTTGAGAAAACAAAGGTGTCCCTATCAATCCTTGAGATAATACTTTGTGTACCATCGACAAATTCTTGTTAAGTATAAGGCTATGTTAAGGAACTAACCATCCATTGATGATCCCCCTTTTTCCCCCAGTCATGTGTTATGTTGAGCAGACCCTACATGTGAGAAGAGCATCCAAGAGATTCTAGGGAATGAGTGGCTGAATGGATGAACAGTTTTTCTACCTATCTTTTCTAGCTCTATATGCTTCATCTCCAATGTTACATCTAGAAGTTCTTTTCAGAGAATATTATTCTATACATTTCAACATCCCTATCCTTACAGGCCTATTTCACTGGTCTACAATTTTTGAGAAGTCGTCTGCTTCAGAGATAAAATGTGCTATTTATTATGTATTTTGATGTGCTGAATTCAAATATGACAATTAAAACAACTGATTAGCTACTGTTTCTAAGATATTTAAGTTTTTACATTTTATGTCTATGTATATTGTGTAGATAGTAGAGTTTTAATCATAAATTGTAAACCTAGGTTTTTTCATATGTTTATGGTTGTTTTACATGATAATATTTCACCTGTCCTGTTTATGTAACACTTTAAAAATCAGCAAAAGGGTTATATAAATAAAATTTATTATGAAACAAAAAGGCAAAAAACTATTCTATACATAGTTTAGTCCTATTCAGTGTGTACTCGGCGCTTCTTGGCTTGTCTCTTGTATTCATTAAATGGAGCATCTCTTGTCACTGTCCAGCAATAGTCTGCAAGCATTGATGGGCTCCATTTGCCCTGATAGCGTTTCTCCATTGTTGCAATGTCCTGGTGAAATCGCTCGCCATGCTCGTCGCTCACTGCTCCGCAATTCGGTGGAAAAAAATGTAGATGAGAGTGCAAAAAATGTATCTTTAGTGACATGTTGCAACCAAGGCTTTTGTATGCCTTGAGGAGGTTTTCCACCAACAACCTGTAGTTGTCTGCCTTGTTGTTTCCGAGAAAATTTATTGCCACTAACTGGAAGGCTTTCCATGCCGTCTTTTCCTTGCCACGCAGTGCATGGTCAAATGCATCATCTCGAAGAAGTTCACGAATCTGAGGACCAACAAAGACACCTTCCTTTATCTTAGCTTCACTTAACCTTGGAAATTTTCCACGGAGGTACTTGAAAGCTGCTTGTGTTTTGTCAATGGCCTTGACAAAGTTCTTCATCAGACCCAGCTTGATGTGTAAGGGTGGTAACAAAATCTTCCTTGATTCAACAAGTGGTGGATGCTGAACACTTTTCCTCCCAGGCTCCAATGACTGTCGGAATGGCCAATCTTTCTTGATGTAGTGGGAATCTCTTGCACAACTATCCCATTTGCAGAGAAAACAGCAGTACTTTGTGTATCCAGTCTGCAGACCAAGCAAGAGAGCAACAACCTTCAAATCGCCACAAAGCTGCCACTGATGTTGGTCATAGTTTATGCACCTCAAAAGTTGTTTCATGTTGTCATAGGTTTCCTTCATATGGACTGCATGACCAACTGGAATTGATGGCAAAACATTGCCATTATGCAGTAAAACAGCTTTAAGACTCGTCTTCGATGAATCAATGAACAGTCTCCACTCATCTGGATCGTGAACGATGTTGAGGGCTGCCATCACACCATCGATGTTGTTGCAGGCTACAAGATCACCTTCCATGAAGAAGAATGGGACAAGATCCTTTTGATGGTCATGGAAGATGGAAACCCTAACATCACCTGCCAGGAGATTCCACTGCTGTAGTCTGGAGCCCAACAGCTCTACCTTACTCTTGGGTAGTTCCAAATCCCTGACAAGGTCATTCAGTTCACCTTGTGTTATGAGGTGTGGTTCAGAGGAGGAGGATGGGAGAAAATGTGGGTCCTGTGACATTGATGGTTCAGGACCAGAAGTTTCATCCTCTTCCTCTTCCTCGTCTGACTCAAGTGAGAATGATTCTGGTGCATCAGGAACCGGCAGTCCTTCTCCGTGGGGTACTGGGCGTATAGCTGATGGAATGTTTGGATAATGCACAGTCCACTTTTTCTTCTTTGACACACCTTTCCCAACTGGAGGCACCATGCAGAAGTAACAATTGCTGGCATAATCTGTTGGCTCTCTCCAAATCATTGGCACTGCAAAAGGCATAGATTTCCTTTTCCTGTTCAACCACTGGCGAAGATTTGTTGCACAAGTGTTGCAGCATATGTGTGGGGCTCACCTCTTGTCCTGATCTCCAGTTTTGCAGCCAAAATAAAGGTGATAGGCTTTCTTAACCATAGTGGTTATACTGCGCTTTTGTGATGCAAAAGTCACTTCACCACAAACATAGCAGAAGTTACCTGCACCGTTCACACAAGTACGAGGCATCTCTGCTCACTTTGGCTAAACAGAAATGTGTCCCTTTGCAAAAATCAAACACTGACAAATAAGAGAGCACGACACTGTATGATTTCTAGAGCTGATATACGGCAATTTGTTCAGCAGAGTGATGTAAGTTTCGTTATGATTGCATCATCCATGACTTCTAGGAATAACATGATGCAATTCATATCATGTATGACGCAATACCAGCTTCAGATTGCATCATTCATTGTTTTGCCTAAAAAGCAAGTACTGTCCAAACCCAATCATAGATTTATTCATAGATCCAGTCAAAGATGTATTTTAGTCATTTCTGGTTTAAATTGAGATCCCTTCCCTTTATAACTCACTTATCCTCTGCCATTCCCAAGTCAAGGGTAGTATATACTGACCCAATAGCATATCTTGAAAACTAGAGCCAATCAACAATTTTAAGCATCATTTTCGTTCTCAGTGACCCAGAATTAGTAAAGTTTGACTACATTTATTTCAGAAGCATTTTGGCTGTAGAGCAGTGGTTTTAATCAAATATATTTAAGATGTTCGCACACTTGGCCTAAGACCTCACTATGAAACTCAAGTTAATTAAAAACTGTTTCCACTTCTCAAAGTCTTGTAAACTAAAGAAATACAGATTTTTTTTCTTTTTATATAGAACAAAGTCAAATGTGTGTGTAAATGGCCCTGTTTTGTAAAGTTCCTTGTGATCTACAAATGAGAAGTGCTATGTAAGAGCTAGTTGGTATTATACCACATAATTTTAAATGTTAGTGGAAGTAGAAAACACTGATTTGTAAATTTTAAAAAGCATCACAACACAGCATTTAGCAGGCTCTCTCTAAATAATAAAATAAAAATTATTAATAAGGCTTTGGACAACTTTAGCTGGGATATTGCATTCAGGTCTGAGCATCTAATTTCCAAAAATATATTGATGAACTGGTGGCAGTTCAAACAACAACAAAAATGATTAGATATTGGAGGGTCTAATTCTGAGGTAAGATTAGAAGAGCTTCATATTGTATGTGTAGCCCAATTAACTAATGACTTAGGTATGGGGATAACCATCTAGAAACATCTGAGTGGCGTGAGTGCCAAGAAGAGAGGAATTATCCAGAGCAGAATGAAGGAGCACAACTAGGAGCAATGCGATGAAATTAAAAGCAGGAAAATTGAGCAGCCATAATTCTGGCTTGAGAAAGGATCAGGAAGAACTATCCAAAATTACAGCCAAACCTTTTATTTTATTTCCCGGGCTCAGGCGCCAGCATTTCCATAATATAGTGAAACAGGTATCCTCCTGCATACATTAGCCCAAACCTTACTTGGTGTAAACTGGTGCAAATTCATTGAAGTGACTGAAGCTACACTGATTTATACCTCTTGAAGATTCTATCCATAATCTTTTTTCCCTGCCTTTTTGTCTCACACTGCAGAGAATCATCTGCTCTTAAATAATGAATTAAATGTCTTTATTAAGTAGCATCCCTAGCACATAAAAAGTCCAGCTAAAATGCTGTTAAAATATATACCAGTTGTAATAAATATGATAGACAATGGTAATGAAACCATTTTGTGCCTGTAGAAGTACTGTAAGAAACATAAACCTGGCCTAAATAGTTCTTAATAACTGATTTTATTCATCTATAATTTCAAAATAACTGCTGCTGTTATATAAACTCTGATTACACTGGGGGAACAACTTAATGGATCAGAAGTAATGTCAGAAACATACATAGAGTATTTTGAAGTTAATGGGAGTTTAGCCTGCGTAAGCACTACAGGATTTGGTACTTACTTGCCACAAAAATACCAAAATTTTGCCTTTGAATAAAATGGATGTAATTTGCAGAAAAGCCAATTGGAGTTGCATGTACTCTGAGGACAGATTTTGGACATGAGAGATTAAAGGTCTGATTTTCATCCTGCAACTAACAGTACATGTAATGAATGGTGGAGCATAAATATTAGGAGTTATACACCCAACTACCTGATTTGTATGTACAGACATCATTGCAGGCCCGATTTTCAGAAGTGCTGAGAACCCTGAGCTCTCACCAAAGTGACTGGGAGCTGTGGTTACTAAAGGCCTCTGAAAATTTGATCCTTAGCGTCTAATTTCTAATATTTATGTCCAGGATGAAGAGCAGTTACAAAAATAGAAGTGCAATTTTACAACTGTAAATTTCCAGTTGTAAAAAGAGACATGGCCAGTCTTTGATCTCAGTTACACTGGTATAAATCTGGAGCAACTCCAACATAGTCAGTGAAGTAATTGTAGATTTACTGACTGAGATAATAATCAGGCCCGATGATTAAAAACCAGGTGCTCCTGTCCATTCAATCCATCATGCAGATGATATTCAGGCAGACTAACTCAACTGTTCCATACGGAGTCTCCAATAGGAAAGTATCAGAGGGGTAGCCATGTTAGTCTGGATCTGTAAAAAGACTGCGTCTGATGAAGTGGGCATTCACCCACGAAAGCTTATGCTCCAATACATCTATTAGTCTAGAAGGTACCACAGGACTCTTTGTTGCTTTTTCCAATAGGAAAGTATCAGAGGGGTAGCTGTGTTAGTCTGAATCTGTAAAAAGTGACAGAGTTCTGTGGCACCTTATAGACTAACAGACATAATATGAAAGTGTATCCCCTTCCACATATAACCTTAGGTTTTTAAATTTTAATTTCCCAAATCTCATTTTTGTGATGTGTTCTGCTGGTTTAAGAATATTTTTTTAAAAAAATTCTCCCCATACTTCAGGGAGAATGGAACAGGTTCCCCAGAGGAGACTGTTTTCTGCTTTTAACATTTTTTCTGCCAAGTCAAAACAGAAGAGAGAAAAAAAGTTGTGAAGTTGTTTACTCCGTTTAAATAATATTTTACCTTTTTAAAACTTAGAAATAGAGTCTAAGAGTTTCAAACATCGGAGCCTAAAGTTAGGCGATTATAGTCAAATAACAAGCTGGTTTTGAAAAGTGCTGAGTACCCTGCAGCCCCTACTGACATGAAGGCTGAATAATTATTTTCATATAATTTGTTTTTGTTATTTGACCCAGCTCTGTTGATAGATGAATAATATTCCTTGTAAATGTTGGTACTTGTTCAGATGATTTTCAAATCAATTTTTGGACGTAGGGGAACCAGGGGTTGGGTTGGGTTTCTTTTTTGACAAATCCCAGCATATACATACAGATTATTTAATGTGCTTCTGGGAAAAATAAATAATAAAATGCAAATAGCCAAGATGTTGAGGGTTAAAGGACCTGCTGTTAATTGTTAAGCAGCCTGTACTTTTCTATATTTTTCCATCTACTTTCACGCACTATGTATGCTGTACACTTCTCTGATGTTGTTTTTCAAGTCTTCTCTGTATACACTGATAAAGTAGAGTATCATGTAAAGAAGGTAATGTTGACATATCTGCAGTCCCTAGCAAGGTATAAATAGAGGCTGCATTCCTTTATTTTTGAAAGATCCTAAAGGATTGTTTTGGGCGACTGCTCATCTACACTGAGAACTCTGTGTAGCAGGAGACTACAGGGCTCTCTCCTGTTACTCCTCTTGTTTAACATGTATATATAAATATTTACAGGAATTAGTGAGGGACTACAAATCACAGAGCTTTCAGCAGGCTGACTGCACCGAAATGTCTCTCCATCTTGTATGACCCAGCCAGCACAGTGAAGTGACTTACCGAATGCACTCACTAAATCAGGGACTTGATAAGAACCAGTTAGCAGAGGACTGACCCAATAAAGACTAAGGCGAGGTTGGCATACAGCAAAAAAAACGGAGAGAGCCGGCAGTGTTCATATCTGGGAATGAGCCTGCCTTTTGTTATCTAGGTTCTTTACTTAGGGGGTAGTGAGAAATTCTTGGCCAATTCCTGCACCTGGGATGGAAAGTATGACCTTGGCTTGTAGGTGCATGTGTCCTTACACTTGTCCATACGCTGCACTCTAAAGGGGAGTGCACATTTGAAACATGAATTGGTGCAGAATATAACAGTTTACCTATTAAGTAGTGCTTCAAGCAAAGGACTCAAAATTTACTTCAGTGCTTAGGAAACTGCACTGCTTCTAGTTGGGGTCCAGGTGGAGTTAAGATATTGATTGTGACTGAGGTGGCCATTTACCCACCAACAGTAATGTCCCTTTGAGAGAAACTGTTAGCCACTTTTAAGTATAGGGCTACTGGAAATTTCTATTAAACCACTTGCTCCAACACAATTTAGAATAGTCGCAAAGTTCCAAGGTCATTTTGCTTCAAATGGTATCCACATACTGATCAGGAGGTCCTTGCCCACAGCAGTTGGAAAAGAGTTAAGAGCATCACTAAGGCTCAGCTAGCTGCGTCAGCACGGAGCCTCTTCCTCCAAGTTCTCAGGAAGACCTGCTTTCCCTCAACAAACCTCTCTATCCTGAGGCGTACCCTATAGAGTAGTGGCTCTCAACCTTTCCAGACTACTGTACCCCTTTCAGGAGTCTGTTTTGTCTTTTGTACCCCAAGTTTCACCTCATTTAAAAATACTTGCTTACAAAATCAGACATGAAAATACAAAAGTGTCACAGCACACTGTTACTTTCTCATTGTTATCATATAAAAATAAATCAATTGGAATATAAATATTGTACTTACATTTCAGGGTATAGTAGAATTATAGAATCATAGAATATTAGGGTTGGAAGAGACCTCAGGAGGTCATCTAGTCCAATCTCCTGCTCAAAGCAGGACCAACACCAACTAAATCATCCAAGCCAAGGCTTTTTCAAGCCGGGCATTAAAAACCGCTAAGGATGGAGATTCCACCACCTCCCTAGGTAACCCATTCCAGTGTTTCACCACCCTCCTAGTGAAATAGTGTTTCCTAATATCCAACCTAGACCTCCCACACTGCAACTTGAGACCATTGCTTCTTGTTCTTTCATCTGCCACCACTGAGAACAGCCGAGCTCCATCCTCTTTGGAACCCCCTTTCAGGTAGTTCAAGGCTGCTATCAAATCCCCCCTCACTCTTCTCTTCTGCAGACTAAACAAGACCAGTTCCCTCAGCCTCTCCTCATAAGTTATGTGTCCCAGCCCCCTAATAATTTTCATTGCCCTCTGCTGGACTCTCCAATTTGTCCACATCCCTTCTGTATTGGGGGGACCAAAACTGGACGCAATACTCCAGGTGTGGCCTCACCAATGCCGAATAGAGGGAAATAAGCACTTCCCTCGATCTGCTGGCAATGCTCCTACTAATACAGCCCAATATGCCATTGGCCTTGTTAGCAACAAGGGCACACTGCTGATTCATATCCAGCCTCTCATCCACTGTAATCCCCAGGTCCTTTTCTGCAGCCTGTAGCAGTGCATGGGATTCTTCCTTCCTAAGTGCAGAACTCTGCACTTATCCTTGTTGAACCTCATCAGATTTCTTTTGGCCCAATCCTCCAATTTGTTTAGGTCACTCTGGACCCTATCCCTACTCTCCAGCATATCTACCGCTCCCCACAGTTTAGTGTCATCTGCAAACTTGCTGAGGGTGCAATTAATCCCATCATCCAGATCATTAATCAAAATGTTGAACAAAACCAGCCCCAAGACTGACCCCTGGGGCACTCTGCTTGATACCGGCTGCCAACTAGACATCGAGCCGTTGATCACTATCTGTTGAGCCTGACAATCTAGCCAGCTTTCTATCCACCTTATAGTCCATTCATCCAATCCATACTTTTTAACTTGCTGGAAAAAATACGGTGGGAGACCATATCAAAAGCTTTGCTAAAGTCAAGATATATCACATCCACTGCTTTCTCCATATCCACAGAGCCAGTTATCTCATCATAGAAGGGAATCAGGTTGGTCAGGCATGACTTGCCCTTGGTGAATCCATGTTGACTGTTCCTGATCACATTCCTCTCCTCCAAGTGCTTCAAAATGGATTCCTTGATGACCTGCTCCATGATTTTGCCATATATAGAGCAGTATAAATGAATCAATGTCTGTATGAAATTTTAGCTTGTACTGGCTTTGCTAGTGCTTTTTAACGTAGCCTGTTGTAAAACTAGATAAATATCTAGATGAGTTGATGTACCCCCTGGAAGAGCTCTGTGTACCCTCAAAGGTGCCCCTGGTTGAGAACCACTGCTTTAGAGGAACTGTAATCAGCTGCAGCTGAAACACATCCTGCTTCCCTGTGCATGTATTGCACCCTTCCTTCCTTCCAACCATCCAGAATTTGGGGATGTATAAATGCCATTCACTGACTAGAGACTTCAGCTGTGTTAAATCAAACACCACTTGCCAGGGAAGTTGGATGAGCACATTTTTCAGGCCTTGGTAAAAGGAGGGCTGCTACTCCAAGAAAAAAAGGAGTCACTTTTTAGCCAGTTCCCTCTTCAAATCAGCATTTGGAGCAAATGACGAATGCCTGCAAAATGGCTGAGTCACTCTGACCAAACCTAAAATCAGCAGCTGATAGGATGGCATGGTACCATAAGATCTGGAAATCTCCCTGTTGTCCTTATCTCTAACCCTTAAGCTTATTTCAGAACATACATTTTTAAATATCCATCCACCAAATCCTTTCCAATTGATATCTGAAAATATTTGGCCAATTAAATATTGCAGTTGTGTATGTTATTCAGCAAAAAATTTGTTTGATTTTCCCATCCCTGCCTTTATCTCCCAAACCATAGGCCTTTGCTTACTTAACTAAAATAATAGATAGCTAAAGCATCAGAACTACCCGATGTGTGTGTATATTTATATTTTAGGATCTGTCAAGCGATTAAAAAAATAATCATGATTAATTGCATGATTAAAAAATTAATCACAATTAATTGTGCTGTTAAACAATAATAGAATACCATTTATTTAAATATTTTGGATGTTTTCTACATTTTAAAATATATTGATTTCAATTCAAATACAATGTGTACAGTGCTCACTTTATATTTATTTTTATTATAAATATTTGCACTGTAAAAAACAAAAGAAATAGTATTTTTCAATTCACCTAATACAAGTACTGTAGTGCAATCTCTTTCATGAAAGTTGAACTTACAAATCTAGAATTATGTACAAAAAACCCCGCTCAGACAAACTAGTTTGTTTACATTTTCAGGAGATAATGCTGCCTGCTGCTTGTTTATAATGTCACCTGAAAGTGAGAACAGGCGCTCGCATGGCACTATTGTAGCTGGTATCTCAAGATACTTACATGCCAGATGCTCTAAAGATTCATATGTCCCTTCACGCTTCAACCACCATTCCAGAGGACATGTGTCCATGCTGATGATGGGTTCTGCTCAATAATGATCCAAAGCAGCACGGACCGACGCATGTTCATTTTCGTCATCGGAGTTAGATGCCATCAGCAAAAGGTTGATTTTCTTTTTTGGTGGTTTGGGTTCTGTAGTTCCCGCATCGGAGTGTTGCTCTTTTAAGACTTCAGAAAGCATGCTCCACACCTGCTTCCTCTCAGATTTTGGATGGCACTTCAGATTCTTAAACCTTGGGTCGAGTGCTGTAGCTATCTTTAGAAATCTCACATTGGTACCTTCTTTTCATTTTGTCATATCTGCTGTGAAAGTGTTCTTAAAACGAACATGTTTTGGGTCATCATCCGAGACTGCTATAACATGAAATATATGACAGAATGCATGTGAAACAGAACAGGAGACATACAATTCTCCCCCAAGGAGTTCAGTCACAAATTTAATTAACGCTTTTTTTTTTTTTTAACAAGCATCATCAGGATGGAAGCATATCCTCCAGAATGGTGGCCGAAGCATGAAGGGACTCTAAACATTTGTATGCATCTGGCACATAAATACCTCGCAACGCCAGCTAAAAAAGGGCCATGTGAACGCCTGTTCTCACTTTCAGATGACATTGTAAATAAGAAGCAGAAGCATTATCTCCCATAAGTGTAAACACACTTGTTTGTCTTAGCGATTGGCTGAACAAGAAGTAGGACTGAGTGGACTTGTAGGCTCTAAAGTTTTACATTGTTTTGTTTTTGAGTGCAGTTATGTAACAAAAAAAATCTGCATTTGTAAGTTACACTTTCACGATAAAGAGATTGCTCTACGTACTTGTATGAGGTGAATTGAAAAATACTATTTCTTTTGTTTATCATTTTTAGTGGAAATATTTGTAATAAAATAATATAAAGTGAGCATTGTACACTTTGTATTCTGAGTTGTAATATAAATCAATATGTTTGAAAATGTAGAAAAAAATCCAAAAATATTTAATAAATTTCAATTGATATTCTATTGTTTAACAGTGCAATTAATCACAATTAATTTTTTTGAGTTAATCGTGTGCGTTAACTGCGATTAATCAACAGCCCTAACATTTTATATATATATATATATATATAAATAATTTGCACAGGCCTATATGTTCTGTTTATTAGAGCACAGTGGTATATATGCATACTGTAGTGTAATTGTCAGCTTTAAATGAAATAACATAAGGCTCAAAGATTCAGCTGAAAGACGCCTGCAGGCCCAAGCTATAATTTATAATTGCATCATAGGTTAAACATCTCACATTTATGCCCACTTTAAGATTTCTTTACACTGCCAGAGTGGTGTAAAAGGGCCTTAGTATAAATGAGGATCAGGCTCTTTGAAGCCATATTCAGATTTAGTATAAATGGGTATTATTCATTGCAGCACTGCATTTATACAAGTTGGCAGCAATCCATTGACCATTTATCACATCTATTCTGTTTTTTCCTCAGATTTTCACTGTATACCATATTAAAAACAAGTGTTACAAGATATACAAAACAGTGCTTAGTGAATGCATTTTAATTACTTTTCAATGCTGTAAATTGAAAGACAGCTTTCTTGTCAAACACCTTGTCATAGAAGAGGAAAAATTGCCCGTTACTGATCTGGGATGTGAACTGAAAGCGGATGTAGAACCTACACTGTTAGAAGGGCAAATATGTTATGATAAATATTTTTTAAAAGTCCTACACATGTATGGTTTAGATAGCACTGCAGATCTTTGACAATGAATGATGCCATTTGAAAGCACATTAGGTGCAATACAAACCTCGGTTGGACAGATGGATTGAAAACTAAAGTCAATGATTCACTGGTTTCTTGCCACTCTTTTGTGATGTCTGACAAAAATGCAGTGTGTAGTAGGTGAGAGTGGGAAACCAATTAATCTTATATGAGCCATACTATGCTTAATTAAGCACTTTAATATGGAACAAGGGAGTGATAGATTAACACTCAGACTGGTGGTTGATTATATACTATTTAGTAAATGAATATAAAAATCTTGTGCATGCAACATACCATAAGGAAGTAAAGAAATAAGGTGAAATGAAACAGCTGACATTTTATTTTTGAACACCTTTTGGCAGAACTCCCCATCCTATTTCTCATCCCCTCTCTGTTTCTTCTCCATGAAAATAGTCTGAATTATGCCCTCCCAGAGAAAAATGTCCCCTTTGATCTCTTTCTCAGGCCTTTAAGTTACTTATCTGGTCCTATATTGTCTCACTTTACCTCAGATTCCTTTCATTAAGTGAGGAAAACTAACTACATAAAGAGAAATATGGAGGCAATGATAATTTCTGGACGAAATACTTCACTGATCTGGAGTTATGGTTGGGAGTACAAATCACTAAACATTATGTAAAATATTTTACATAAACACCTAAAAGCAACCATTAGAAACCCAGAAAATTTGATATGAAGGTTAAACATAAATGAGTCACAGTTAAGAAACACAGACAACTAATTTACACTGGTGTAAAACCATTGCAAGTGTGAGGATTTCATTCTTTGTCTCAATCATACCTTCTCTGTAAGACGTGTTATTTTTCAATCAACTCCTTTATAAGGGCTTTAAATACCCATGGCCAGCTACACAAATTTAAAATTTGAAGAACATGCTACAGCCCCAACTTAGGTAAGCATATGCTTAAAGTAAAGCATGTGCTCAAGTGGCCTTCCTGAGTAAGGATGCTTTCCTGAATTGGGCCTTGCATTTGTGCAGCTTGTTGATGGAATACAGAGAATGTGCACTACACAGCACTGATTTTCTAATTGATTTCATATATCTGTGTCTCCAAATGCACTACTTTGTCACATTATAACCTTTGCTCTTTTAATGTAAATGCTATAATTTAATGATCAGGGCTTGGGAAGTTTGCAAGTATAGACATTCTATTTTTGTGTCTAATGACACGTGCCTAACTCTTGGGGCATGGATCCTTCCTGAGGCATGGGGAACGATTTCTTTCAGTATGCATTTTATCTAATCCGGCATTTGTGCATGACCATGAACAAAGGCTGGAGTCAGCGCAAGTGCTGTTAAGAGCAGTGCCAGAGACATCACCAGACTCGTGTGAGAGTAAGTGTTTACAGGATCAGACTGCTAAACTGGAAAATGTATTTTCAGTGTCTCCTCCATGAAGAAGGAGGAGATTTGGGTTTAATCTTGTAAATTACCCCAGTTTTAAATTATGAAGTCAATTAGTGTCACCAAAAGTATGGGCTGGATTGTCACAGCCCTACTAAACTACAGAGGGGGAGTAAGGCCACCTCTTATACCCTGGCTCAGATTAGGACTCCAACAATGGGCACGAGAGCCCTGTCACCATCCACTTACTCAATGAGAGACAGGGAATGAGAGGAGTCTTGGTCTGAGTCCTCCAACCCCGCCCCACTCACTGGTTGGAGTTTCTCACAGAGAGTGACTAGCTGGGGTGCAAAGAAGGGGATAAGATGCCCCACAAGAAGGCTGAAATAACTTACTCTCTCCTCAGAGCCAGGAGAGTCAATCACAGTTCATCCTCTGTTCTGCTCCTGGGGCAGCACAGCTATGTATCTGCTCACGGGATATTTTAAGGGTACGTTGTAGCCCTAGATGAGCTTTTAGGTGATTGCACCTGTGTTGACGTGTATAACTATAGATGTTGTTGCTGGTCAGAGCCATCCTTTCCTTTTTAACATGCAGCCCACTCTACCAGTTTCGCATCCGTAGGTCAGCAAGAGGCCTGACGCAAAAGCAACACCGCTGCTGGCTGCCAAATGGCTCGATTTAGCAGCCAGAAAGAGAAGATGTTGGCACAGGTAGAGTTTCATTTATTTCTAATCAACATTATTGCTCAGAAAAGGAACATCAGCTTAGTGAGGTTCACAGGCATGAAGGAATAATTCTGGGAACTTGAAATCTAAATGTTAACACAGATTATTAGAGCGGTAAAATTTTTCTTTTAAAGCAGTGGATTTATCTTGTAATAACTACATGTTTCGAGTCTTCTCACGTGTACTCTTCAGCTGAGGGAAGCTTGATTCACCAAGATCAATAATTCAGAGTGAGTATCCATAAAGCTCTGCAGATCCTGGGCTTAGCTGAAGAAGTGTGGTTTTACTATACCATCAAACATAAAGGTAAGGTTTTTGCAAAATGCCCATACCTTGGCTTAATATAATTTTTAATCAGTTGGTCTCTATAGCAGCACCATTCCCCATGTCTTCTCAGAATACGTGCTGAGATCGGATTAAAAAAAAAAAAAAAAAATGGTTTTGCTACCCCAACTGACACATTATACTGTTCATCCTCAATATTAATTCTCTATCTTGAAACCTAACAAATATCACAGTAATGATGCATAGCAGGTCATCACCTACAGTTCTGTATGAGTGCTCTAGGAGCATGGTGTAGTTTGAAAAATCACTGGTACTATCCTCATTATTCATGTCTACAGCCTTCTGTTCCTTGGTAGGGGACAGTTTGAGTCTCTCTGTCTGTTGATTCTTCATGAGTGTCCTCTGTACTTGATTCATGTCTTCTGTGGGTGGGGAGAAATCTCTTCTGCATGGACCGGAGATGAATGGTTCTTTCAGTACCAAGAAGAATCCAGGGAACAAAGCATGCTTTTCCCATTCTTGATAGGGAATATTCCTGTATGCCTGTCTAGCAGTCCTTCTGATAGCAAGAACTTATGGAAAGTTTTGAAGAAAGTAACCATCCAGTATTCTAACACACCCATTCTCGCCTTGTTCTTGGCTGAGGACAGCCAAGAAACTAAGATTTGGATTTGAAAATTCACTCAGTACCGGGGCACCTTCCTCCATCTGAATCCCAGCATAAATCTATGTGCGCTGGGGGATATTGATATACATCTGACTAATCTGTGGAAGGATATTCTTTAGTTTTTGGATATCGGTGAAGTCAGATTTCCCACTATAGATTGATATATTCTGGTGATGGTGTTTTCCCTCCAGATGGTTACTGAGCTTTACACTTCAGTTGCTGGTTCACCTTGCTGAAACGAGGTAGATTTTTGATTCTTGCTTTCTTCTAAAAGTGGTGGTAGAATCACTAACAATGTTGCCTCATGTCAAGGCCTTTTATATATGCCCCTGCACCTCAGACTCTTCTCTTGGGGGCATTCAAAGGGTGAAGCATGCTTCTTTCTGATCCCCACATTATTTTGGGATGTCTGGCACACCAGGGGATATTATGAAGGAGCAATCATTGTGCAAATGAGTGTTCAGGCACTGTAATTGTATCCAACCTCTGCAAAAAGGGCATACGAATGGGGAGGCTTCCTGTGCTCTTAGCTTAATTTTATGCACACCTGGAATAGACAGGCATAATCCAATTATTTGCCAGCTCCACTACATTGCTACCCCACTAAGATGCCCCAGCATGCATTGGACTGCTGTCATCAGAAACACCTATGATCACCCATAGAGGAGGGAGAGAACTCCAACTTCATTCAGTCTTGTGAAGGATATGTATGCTTTCATTTTATACCTCATATAGGATAGACAATAGGATAGTTAAGAAGAGAACTTGTCCGTGCTGGGTCGTATCAGTATGATGCAACCTTGTGGATAGGGAGGAAGCAGTAGATGAGATATATCTCAACTTTTGATACTGGCTCACATGACTTCTCATAAACAAGCTAGGGAAATAAAGCCATCTATATAAAGCCCCCAGCCTACTATAAGGTGGGTGCATAACTGGTTGGAAAACCCTACTTAGAGAGTAGTTATTAGTGGTTCACAGTCAAGCTACAAGGGCATATCTAGTGGGGTCCCACAGGGATCTGTCCTGAGTCTGGTTTTATTCAATGTCTATGATTTGGATAATGGCATAGATAATACACTTATAAAGTTTGTGGATGATACCAAGTTGGGAGGGGTTGAAAGTGCTTTGGAGGAGAGGATTACCTAGGGAGGTGGTGGAGTCTCCTTCCTTGGAGGTTTTTAAGGCCCGGCTTGACAAAGCCCTGGCTGGGATGATTTAGTTGGGAATTGGTCCTGCTTTGAGCAGGGGGTTGGACTAGATGACCTCTTGAGGTCCCTTCCAACCCTGATATTCTATGATTCTATGATTCTATGATTATTTGGATTCAAAATGATCTAGACAAAGTGAAGAAATGGTCTAAAATAAATAGGATGAAATGCAATAAAGACAAATGCAAAGTACACCACTTAGGAAGGAACAATCAATTGCACACATACAAAATGGGAAATTACTTCCTAGGAAGGAGTATTGCGGAAGAGGATCTGGGGATTATAGTGGATCACAAAATAAAAATGAGTAAATGTAAAACTGTTGCAAAAAAATAAATAAATCTCATTCTGGGATGTATTATCAGGAGAGTTGTAAGCAAGACACGAGAAATGATTCTTCCACTGTACTCAGCACTGATAAGGTGTCAGCTGGAGTACTATGTCCAGTTTTGGGTACCACACTTCAGGAAAGATGTGGATAGATTGGAGAAAGTCCAGATAAGAGCAATGAAAATGATTAAAGGTCTTGAAAACATGACCTATGAAGAAAGGTTGAAAAAAATTGGGTTTGTTTAGTCTGGAAAAGAAGGGTGAAAGGGGACGTGATAACAAATTTCAAGTATGCAAAAGATTGTTATAAGTAGGAGAGTAATAAAGCATCCTTCTTAACCACTGAGAACATGACAAGAAGTAATGAGCTTAAATTGCAGCAAGGGAGATTTAGGTTAGACATTAGGAAAAACTTCCTAGTTGAAAATGTAGTTAAAAACTGCAACAAATTACCAAGGGAGGTTGTGGAATATTCAACACTGGAAGTTTTTAAGAAAAGGGTAGTCAAACACCTGTCAGTCTAGATCAGGGGTCGGCAACCTTTCAGAAGTGGTGTGCAGAGTCTTCATTTATTCACTCTAATTTAAGGTTTCGCGTGCCGGTAATACATTTTAACATTTTTAGAAGGTCTCTTTCTATAAGTCTATATTATATAACTAAACGATCGTATGTAAAGTAAACAAGGTTTTCAAAATGTTTAAGAAGCGTCATTTAAAATTAAATTAAAATGCTGATCTTACGCCACCAGCCTGCTCAGCTCACTGCCAGCCTGGGGTTCTGTTCACCTAGGCCGGCAGCGGGCTGATCAGGGCCTGCAGCCGGGACCCCAGACCTGGGGGGGGGGTGTTTCAGGGGTCAGGGCAGAGGGCTAGGGGAGAGAGTTCAGGGCAGAAGGCTGGGGGTGTGTTGGGTGGCGGGTTCAGGGCAGAAGGCTGAGTGTGTGGGGGGGTTCAGGGCAGAGGGATGGGTGTGTGTTGGGGTGGGGGGGTTCAGGGCAGAGGGGTGGGGGGTGCAGGGCAGAGGGCTGGGTGTGTGTTGGGGTGTGGGGGGTGCAGGGCAGAAGGCTGGGGGTATGGGGGGTGCAGGGCAGAAGGCTGAGTGTGTGGGGGGGTCAGGGCAGAGGGATGGGGCTGTGGGGGTGCAGGGCAGAGGGATGGGTGTGTGTTGGGGTGGGTGGGTTCAGGGCAGAGGGGTGGGGGGTGCAGGGCAGAAGGCTGGGGTGCTCGGCTCGTGGGGGTGCTCCCAGTCCCCTGCCCTGAGCGGCTCATGGCAGGGGGCTGGAAGGGATATGCCCTGTTCCACCCCCTTCCCCCAGGCTCTGTCCCTACCTCTCTCTGCGTCCTCTACGGAGCTGTGTGCACGCTGATTGGCCAGGGACGGAGAGGAGGAGGGGCAGGAAAGCACCACACTGAGGGAAGAAGCGGGGGAGGGGGGAAGCTTGGCTGCCGCAGAACCAACCTTCTGCCTCCTGCCCCCACAGGGGAGAGCAGTGGGCGGGGAAGCTGAGTGGGGCCGGGAACACGGCAGGGAGCTGCCTGCCACTCAAAATCGGCTCGCATGCCGGGTTTGGCACGCGTGCCGTAGATTGCCGACCCCTGGTCTAAATAATACTTAGTCCTGCCTCAGTGCAGTAGACTGGACTAGATGACCTCTCGAGGTCCCTTCCAACCCTGCATTTCTATGATTCTCTGAGTCACAAGTCACTGATCATGTGGCAACAAACACTTGGATCCAATTTACATTTAAAAAAGCAATCTAACACTTTGCTAACATGCCAGCCAATGGCACCTGAGGTGAATATTCTATTCATTGTGTTAAAACTATTACATTGAAAAAGAAAAATGTCATGTTTGTTTATCTCTAAGGCACAGCAATTAAAAAAATTATATTTACTCCTACATTTTTGGCAGATAATTTATATCAAGGTATGCCTCTGTGGAAATTATGATTCAGTCAGGTTTAATATACAACTTGTATTGGCAGAATTTCTGTGTTTAGTTTTCAGTAGAAGACCCAGGTGATTTCTAAATGTCAGGCTGTCATCCTAAACTTCTGTATTAGCACATTTATTTCTTGACATTTATTTTCACCAATATTATAAAAGAATAATATTTTGCACTGATATAGTACTCTTCACTTAGACTCTCAAAGGACTTTGCAAAGGTGATTAAGTATTCTTTCCATTGGACAGGTAAAGTACTTGAAGCAGAGAGAGATTAAGGCCCTGATTCTGTAAAGACTCATTCATGTGCTTAACTTTATACCCTGAGCTTCAGCTCCATGTGGTGGGGCTTTGGCTTTCTGCCCTGGGCCCCAGCGAGTCTAATGCTGCCCCTGTTTGGCAGCCCCCCTTAAATCTGTTTGCGATCCCCCCTCAGGGACCCCCGGACCTCTGGTTGAGAACCACTGCTCTAACCACTAGACAACATAGCCTCCCTTAAAGGAGATGATTTACCATTTTGAATTGTCTACATTTTGAGACCAGGACAACTTGTTCTTTTGATAAACTAATTTTAATTACTGCTAGATTGTGGAAGGCATAATCATAAATTACTTAAAACGTGTTCAGAGAGGTACAAGCAGAAAGAACCCTTGTGTATGGGGGGAAGCAGTAGATGTGGTATATCTTGACTTTAGTAAGACTTTTGAGTAAGGCTCAAAAACAAACAAGGGAAATAAAACCCAGATGGAACTACTATTCGGTGGGTGCCTAACTGGTTGGAAAACCATTCCCAGAGAGTAATAAGTGGTTCACGGTCAAGCTGGAAGGACATATCAAGTGTGGTTCCACAGGGATCAGTTCTGGGTCCAGTTCTGTTCAATATCTTCATGAATGATTTAGATAATAGAGAGTACATTTATAAAGTTTGTGGATGATATCAAGCTGGGAGGGGTTGCAAGTGCTTTGGAGGAGAGGATTAAAATTCAAAATGATCTGGAGAAATGGTCTGAAGTAAACAGGATGAAATTCAATAAGAACTAGTGCAAAATACTCCACTTAAGAAGGAACAATCAATTGCACACATACAAAATGGGAAATGACTGCCTAGGAAAGGCTGCAGAAAGGGATCTGGAGGTCATAATGGATCACAAGCTAAATATGAGTCAACAGTGTAATATTGCAGCAAAAAGGCCACCACATTATTCTGGGCTGTATTAGCAGGAGTGCTGTAAGCAAGACATGAGAAGTAATTCTTCCACTCTACTCCGTGTTGATTAGGCCTCAACTAAAGTATTGTGTCCAGTTCTGGGCACCACATTTCAGGAAAGCTGTGGACAAATTGGAGAAAGTCAAGAGGAGAGCAACAAAATGATTAAAGGTCAAGAAAACATGACCTATGGGGTTGAAAAAGTTGGGTTTGTTTAATATGGAGAAGAGAAGACTGAGAGAGGACATGGTAACAGTTTTCAACAGAGGGAGTGGGCTGAGAGGAGGGAGCAGGGGATGGGATCTTTGGGGGGCAAGAGGTGGTGTGGGGGTAAGGGCTTGGGGAGAAGGGGTGAAATGAGATCGGGGCCTCGGGGAAGGAGTGGCATGGCAGGGCGGTGCCATAGTTCCAGCACCAGTTGCAACCCCACTTTTATGGAGCTTCTGTCACCCCTGCATCATATGATATAGTTTTTAATGAAATATTAATCTTAAATTCCTGGAGACTCCAGGACAATCCTGGCGGGTAGGCAACCCTACTGTCAGGGTAGTTAAGCACTGGAATAAATTGCCTAAACTGGAATGGATGTTGTGGAGATTTTTAAGAGCAGGATAGATACACACTCTCAGGGATGGTCTAGATCAGTGGTGGGCAACCTGTGGCCCGTCAGGGTAATCCACTGGCGGGCCACGAGACAGTTTGTTTACATTGACCGTCTGCAGGCACAGCAGCCCGCAGCTCCCAGAGGCCATGGTTCCGGCCAGTGGGAGCTGTGGGAAGCGGCACAGGCTGCAGGGATGTGCTGGCTGCCGGTTCCCGCAGCTCCCATTGGCAAGGAACAGCAAACTGTGGCTGCGGATGGTCAATGTAAACAAACTGTCTCATGGCCCACCAGTGGATTACCCTGACGGGCCACATGTGGCTCACGGGCCGCAGGTTGCCCGCCACAGGTCTAGATAATAGTTAGTCCTACCTTGAGTGCAGGAGACTGGACTAGATGACCTCTCGAGGTCCCTTCCAGTTCTATGATTCATATTAGGATGGTATTCTGTAAAGATTCCCTCTGTGTCATATCAGGCACAGGATGAAAGAAACAAGCCTGATTTACAGCACAATTAAAACACTATCAAAGCACCCAGGTACAGCATAGCTCCAGTTTGGTAATGCAGATGGCTTTTCAGTTGTTCCCTAACCAAGATACAGCCTTGAACGTTGAAAAGTGAAACTAGATTGTAAACAGGTTTCCTCACTTTGTTGGAACATTAATATAGATGACTTCCAAAGCGATGCCAGAAGGGTTTAAAATATTTTCTGCTAATTACGCTATAAAACACATAGTGATAATTGGGAAATAGGGTGTTTGGTTAAAGTAACAAAGAAATGTAATGAATAAAAAAGGGGCTGGATAATGATGAGATTTCTGTATGATGGAATTTGAAGAAGAACCTGAGCCACTGGGTGTCACTGCCTTACCACTTTTAGGTATGGTACATGGTGGTCTGCAAGAACAAAAAATAATTTAATTAAGTTCTCAGAAATGTTTCACCTGGCAATACTCGATGGCTTGTTCAACAAAAAAGGTTTATTATCAATACAACAAGTATTGAAAGGCTTTTCTACAAGAACTGATTGCAAGGAGATACCTCATTCATCTAGACTGACTTAATTTGCTGGCAGCTTTTAAAAATGCACAATGCTATCCTGTGATGATAAACAATCAGAAATGCTTTGAAAAAGTGGTAACATTGTTAGTGGTATGTGTGTGGGGGGAAGCTGTTCATATTAATTGAAACTATTTGCACTTTCTTGTAGTTAGGATCAAGTCCTTAAGTAATCAGCCAATCTGACTAGGGCATAGGGGATTTGAAAGACGAAATAATGAATAATAAAACAAATATAAAAATTAAAAAAGGATAATTATAAATTACAGTTGCAGATTCCAGATTACAATTAGAGTCTATCATTTTTAAGGGAACATATTTAAGGTAGCACAATTCAAAGCCTGTAGACAAAGCAAATCAAATACACAGGGCCTGATCCTGCAGTCTGTGGGCAAATAAAACACCCTTTTGAAGTATGTGAGAGTTTTGGCCAAGTCAGGATTGTAGGATCAGGTCCACAATCTTACCAGGACAGTTTACATAGCTTTAAATAAGTAGGCAGGAGACTGGGGTCAACATGCCTTATATACAATACAGAAGGGACACACCAAAAAAAGCTAACCAATTAATTTATAACTAGATTCAGTGTTCGTCTATGTAATGTGTAGGTATATATAATGCACTGATGGGCAACCTGCGGCCCATCAGGGTAATCTGATTGTGGATGGTCAACTGCAGTCACTGGAAGCTGAGGGGGGCCATGCCTGCGGACGGTCAACGTCAGCAAAATGTTGGAGGCAGGGGAGAGTGTTTCAGCACATGGCTTCACAGTCACAAGACCTTGTAGGCAGTGGTGTTGTGGTCGTGTCGGTCCCAATATATTAAGAGAGAAGGTGGGAAAGATCCTCAGAGCGTCACAGCTAAATACAAGGTGGAACAGATTGTTTAGCATTAGTAGGTAACACATATTTCAAGGGAGCATTCAAGGTGAAGTGGCCCATTAATACCCCTCCAGTCATGAGGGGAGAAAGAAAGGGAAAAGGAGAAAGGCAGCGGATGGAGGTGGGGGAGGCTGTTAGTGGGTTACAGATCGTTGCACTAAACCATAAATCCAGTTTCTGTTTTCAGTCCATGATTTTTAGTGTCTAGTAAAGTAATAAATTTAAGTTCCCAAGCTCATCTTTTGAAAGTGTTGTGCAGGTTTCCATCATACATATCTTGGACAAGATGGAGAAAGCCTCCCAGCCCACCTTTCCATTGCAAAGGCCACCAAACTAATTCTCTTGTTACAGGATCTCCAAGGCCACAGAGACCATGTCAAGTCTCTTTTCTCTGAATTTCTCCATAAGGATTTGTAGAGCAAATATTGCACCCACTATGGCATGAGCATACAATCACTTTATTACAGACAGTCACGGGATCTGAGCAGCTGCTAAAAATGTAGGACTCTTATTCTTTCAGAGGGAAAGGAAATGATAAGTGACAAGCCTGCAATGGAGAAATATGAAACATATTGCCCACCCGGAGGGAGAAAAACTGTGTACACAGTAGCAAAATGAGATTATAGAGCAATGTTTGACAGATGAGAGACTGAAAATCCACTTCTTCATATCTGGCTTCCCTATGTGAATCCTCTGTCAGACATTGAATATTGGTGTGAATTTATAACAACAATAAATTAAAAGAAAATCTGTTAAGAGAGACTGATCAAACACATGAAAATACAGTCTGATGGCATAGAAACATTGATAAACAGAGTACGCAGAAACAGAGAAAAAGGTAAGTTCTTCTGAATGTGAATGTGTGACTGATCATATGAATCTGACTCCGTGTTTCACTGAGATACGGTTTTAAAAACTACATTCAAAGTCTTTAGAATACATGGTTTCTAAAGGGAAACTGCAATTTTTAAAAAAAGTCCAAGCTTGCTTGTAAGATTGATTTAAAAAGTAGAGCCATGCAGGAATCAGAATTTATATTTTGCAAGAAATTTTGTAATTTTGAATTTGTTTTCATTCCAAAAGTATTTTGAAATTTCCAGTGAACTTGAATTGTTTCAGGTCAGTTGAAATACTTCGTTTGGGCAATCAAAATGTTTTATTTCAATATTTATTTTTATATTAACAATTCAAAACAAAGTTGTTTTGAAACAAAAAAAACAAATGCTTCTTTCTGAAAGTGTCAGAACAGAAAGTTTTCACTTTACTGATGCTTTGTGTCCTTTTCTCCCCCCCACCCCTCCCCATGAAATTTTGTTGAAATTGAGATTTTCTCATGGGACATTTTAGTTTTGATAAAATGGCATTATCTGATTGAAAAAAAACTTCTGTTAAGGAAGGGTGGCGGGGGGGAGTTACCAACTCTATAAAAAAGGAACAACTTTTCCTAAGTTGTTTTGAAAAGATACAGAAGGAGAGGATTGTAAGAGAAAAAAGGTAGGTAGGTGTGTGTGTGTGTGTGTGTGAGAGAGAGAGAGAGAGTGAGAACCATGAACTTAAGACATTCTATTGCTTTCACAGGCAAAGAAAAAAAAGGGGGAGTGTGACTGTAAAAAAAAAAAAAAAAAGAAAATTCAAATGAATATTTGTTTCCAAATTTCTCATTGATTTTTTTTCAATCATAGCTGATAATTTTCTCACCAAAAATTTGCTTCCAGCAAAATCCAATAGTTCAACAGGAATACTTTTGGGTTGAAAAATTTCTACCATCTCTGTGCAAAAAGAAATGTGCATCAGGCAGAAACAATACCTTCTAGAACAGTGGGAGCTTCAGGAAGCGGCACGGGCCAAGGGATGTGCTGGCCACCACTTCCCACCACCCCCATTGGCCTAGAGCGGCGAACCGTGGCCAGTGGGAGCCGTGATCAGTCGAACCTGCGGACACGGCAGGTAAACAATCCGGCCCGGCCCGCCAGGGGCTTTCCCTGAACAAGCGGCGGACTGGCTTTGAGAACCACTGTTCTAGAACATGAAGGGAGAAGGGATGCTGAGCAATCCTTGAAAAGGGTATATTGTGCACTTGCACCCATGCCTCACATATAGGACCAACTCTGCTGGCCTGCGTGGAGGTGAGGTAGGACTATGACCCTTCCTTCTCCTTGTCTCCTCAGAGAGTCTATTATATGTGGATTTGAGCAATCATTGAACTCATGGAAGCTCAAAGACTATAGTTGTGCCCATTGCTTGTGCAAGGCACTATAGGAGACTTTCTGATGCCCAGTCCCCCTGGACTTGTGCATTTATGCAGGGACTGGATGTTATCAAATCTAATGTTTTCAAAGTACTTTGAAGAAGTAAATTGCTAGGGATTATTACATTCCCTCCACCCATTTTCTGCCAGCTCTACATCATTCTGTACTCTCCTTAATAGCTAGACTATTATCAAAGAACCAGGCTGAACACAGAGACAAAGCGAGTTGTAACCGTAGCAACAGGAACTATATGCAAGCTCCCAGAAAAGCCCCCTTCCTTGGCTCAACTCTTCTTCTTTGCAATTGTTCTCACACAGGTTTGCATAACACATTACAACACCGAGGGGCAAACTTTCAAAGCTGTGCACAAGGCTCCTCTGCTGTGCTGTGGTTCCCCATTTAAATGGGTCTTAACTCGTACGTGTATGGCCTCAATCACCACCGTATCTGATGTTCACTGCATTTTTGGTACAGCTTGGAAGCCTGACTCCAACACATGCATACACATTCTCTGCATCCCAGGGATGTGGGGTCAGGATAACAGAAATGATAATTTGCACCTTTGTGCAAATTTGTGAGCATCCCCATACACAACCCCTTGGGCAAACTATTTTTAAGGATAGGAATAACCTGTGCACGTAAAGGCCATTACAGATTCAGAAGGAAACATACACAAACATGCAGACCACGTCCCTGAGCCCTCCACTATGCCCAATGATAAATTTGTATGTCTCCTGTTATGGAGGACCCAAGCAACCATAGCCACACAGCATTTGAAAGGGGACCAATATTGGGTAGCCACTGCCTCTTTCTCCTGGCCACAGGCCCGCTGCTGCTATCAGTTCATATTTGTCTCCAGTGTCCTATGCAGGTTAGTTTGATGATTTGCTACTGTATATGTCCTTGTATATCCCGTCATGCAAACATGAACAGCGGTATTTCTGTCTGAATTCAGAACTATTCTGTTCACTAGCTTCAGTTCTTAAATCTTTATTACCATGTTTCCCATTTTAAACCCAAATTCAGCAAGTTGCTTAAGCATGTACCTAACTTTAAGCATGAGTAGTCCCACCGTTGCCAATGAGAATATACCTATGCTGAAAGTCGGGCACGTATGTAAGTACTTTGCTGAACTGGGGTCTTCAACAGCTATATCAAAGAGTTAGATATTTTATTTCCTTTACATTTGATTAACCTGAGATGAAAGTATATGTCTCAAAGCTATAGTGCTGGCTATACCATTTGTTATACCAATTATTGACCATCCTCTGTGTTCTTCTGGGATGGCAGTTCCAAATAATATCAGATCAGGGACTGTAATTTATAGTTTCATTTTTCTGATTTGTGAAAGCCACAATCTCTTGCATTCAGACAGCATTTGATAAAAGCTACACTGCAGTGGGTTTTTAGTATTTATGGGGCAATATATCCTGAAGGGTTACAGTTGCCATCATGTTGCCTAATGCATTTTTCCTTTTGACTTTGAAGGATACCATACCAATTGCTACAGATGGAATGAGTTGGCTTGGAGGAGATAACTATATAGTGACTACATGTAGATATTTATAAAAATAACTTTAAAGTGAAATGTGCTGCTCATGAAAGATGCAGGCTTGACATCCCTGGAAATTGAAACTCTGCCCTAATCCCCAGGAGTGTTATCAAGCAGCAGTGTAAACTTCTCCATGCTGCCTTTCCAATATTCCTCAACCCTTCCCTAGACAGACTCCTCCTACAGGTTGAAGGTTAATTCAAATTCTATGCCAATTGACTTCTTGACATCTTTGTTGAGACTGACAAGAAAGATGTCAGTTGCAATGATGGCTTTTGTGGAGCTGTCCACTAAGAAACAGACTGAGACCAGCAACACATTTCACATACATACAGTAGACCACAAACAGCCTTCCAGTTACTAATGGTCTACAGACAGATTTTTAACTCTAGAGAAGCTAGACAGCTTTTGGATAGTTTTTTCATTATTGCATCTTATTATTTGAGGGAATTTTTAGGAGCCCTTTTTTTGAATGCATGACATAGAATTATGAATGCCCATCATTGAAGACTTTACTCCAGCTTTTGTACAGAGCTCACAGAGTCTATGTTAAAGATTCCTGCCCGTTAGCAGGGTGTTTTTTTTTTAACCATGCCTTTCATTAGGCCCTTTGATTAATGGTGTACATGCTTATTTAAATCCAATATTTGGTTTATCAGATTGCACTTATGCTATGGCTCATCCTCATTAGCTGTGGTGATTTCAATAGGACATACTACTGTAAGAGTGTCACAATGTTTGTGTGTTTTAAGTGGCCTGCATATTTAGTTTACTAAGATAAGGATAGGGCCAAAGCCAGGCCGCCTTTTGCCCTCTGGGTCATGGAGGGCCCTAAGTGCAGAGTAGTGCATGGGACACGCTGGAAAGAAAGTCCATTGTTCTGGAAAGTCTACATCTCCTGTGCCCAGCAGATCTGTTAGCTGTGTGGGGACTGGTTGTGGCAATGTGAGGTGGGTTGGGACCACTGGACCTGTGACTATATGGAAACAATTGTCAAACCTCCTATGTGGGATATGACTAGCAGCTTTGGAGCAGGTGCACTGGTGCTGTGCACTCTGGTAGGGAAACTGTTTCCTTGACACCCAGGCACCCCCAAGGAAATCTTTAAGCAGGGCCTATCCACCGACATACGGCTTTGCACAGAGGTTCAAAACATGGCCTTCATACAATGGGTGGTGTGGTAAAGTTACTCTAATTAAAATACTCTTGGTGGCTCTACACCCACTTCCATAGATCTTTGTAGTAATCAATACCATATCTGTAATGCTGCTTTGCACTTAGACTGTAGTACTTTTCACTGGCAGCTAAGAAAGCACTTTATTAACATTCATGATTTAATTCTCACAACACCCCTATGGCATAACTACTGTATATTTACAAGGAAGTTGTGTATACAGTATATATATATCCTCAAAATATCACTAAAGGATTTTCATTCATCACACACATTTACTTATGAAGATCAGTTTTCAATCTTACAGATTTTGTAGCATTTGTTTTTATCTTATATTCCTTCAATTTCAATGCTCCAATTTTTTTTCACTTTCTTAACTTGGTATGAGAAGAGGATTTTTTAAATACTGTTTATGGTGAAAAACTCCAAATTAATTTTGTTTACTCATGTTAATGAAGACTTTTTTCACTGTGTTGCTGGATCAGCCTTTATGTTTTCTTTTAACCAGTGTTCAAATGATATCCCCCCGTATACTGCAGGAACTGTAAATCCCCAGACTTTGCTTCTGAGAAGTGGTAGTTTGAATTTGAATCATATATACTACCTGCTGTGCTTAGCACATCTCCAAAGTTAATGACTGCTATTTTTGCCCAATTGCTTTCTGCTTGTGGATTGTGTGGAAAGAGTTGCAAAGTGATTTTAAATATTTAAAGATACAGGAAGACAGCATGTTACACTCAACAAAATTATGGTATATCTGCAAGAACAGCTGCATTTTCATTACACCTGAAGGCTTGCAAATATTGGCAAATTCTTTGATTTTTTTAAAAGAAATAGTAGCAGAAACCCTTACATTTGCAATACAATTAATGACTTAAGACTATTGCAAGGTTAGAAGCAAAGCATTAGCAGTAAGATGCTCTGAGGTGTGGGAAAAATTTAAGAGGTTAGTTAAAAAGAAGAGAAATCATTAAAAGACAATTTGTGGGAAGCAAGGAAATGAGAGAGAATGGGGAATAAGATGTCTAAATTGGGGAGTGGTTGGGTAAGGAAAGGATTAGCTTTCATCAGACAGAAGACAGATCAGAAGGTAAAAGAAAATTAGCAGATCAAAGAATAAGATGCCAAGTCCATGAAAAGAGAGTGCAAACGCTAGACAGCTAAATAGGGAGACGGATGAAAAAAGCTACAGCAGGCAGCTGATAATGGAGACTGGGAACTGTAAAGCAGAGTTACAAAGGAAATAAACCAAGAGAGGCTGGCTCAGGGGATTAGTATTGTATATTCAACACACAGTCAACCTGTGGAACTCTTTGCCAGAGGATGCTGTGAAGGCCAAGACTATAACAGGGTTCAAAAAAGAACTAGATAAGTTCATGGAGGATATCAGCCAGGATGGGCAGGGATGTAAAACTATGCAAACCCATGCTCCTTTCTGGAGGCAAAAATTGGGACTAATATTTCACCAATTGCAAATCCACTGGTGGTACTATGGTGGAAGCTGTTGTAGTAGAAAGGGATTACTTGTTATTACCACCTTATCAAATAAAACTAATTTGTACCATTCAATCACATTTCTCCTGCCTAAGGTTTATTACTTTGCCAAATTTCAATTTTCTAGAACCTCGATGTGTTAGCTCAAGATTTTTTCTCCCCATCTAAGTGTTTTTATTCCCCTCATATTCAAAAACAGTAGAGCTATTTCCTTCCCCCTCAAACTTGAACACCAAAATTCACCTTCTAGCAGAGACCAAGCCTGGGAAATTTCAGCCTCAAGTACTTAGTACTTGGCTATTGCTAGTGCTATATCTATTATAGTATTGAGACTAGTTCAGACTTGGAATCAGTGGCCCCAGACCATGCCAAAGGAAGTCACAAATGAATCACTGAGGGCAACTGAGTGCTGAGAATTTTCACAATATGGTCCAGCTCTTTTGTACGATCCACAGTGTGTGAATCTAAAATATGTTCAATAGGCTCAAAAATGGAGCTGGGTGAAATTTTTCAATGGAAATTTTGCAGATTTGGCTACACTGAAAAATGTGTCACACGTGTATTGGTTTTGCTAAGTTGTTTTAGTAAAAAAAAATTCTGAAAAAAATTGAAACATTTTATTTTGAATTTTTTAAAAAAGTTTAAATTTTTTGGTTTGAAATGATTTTTTTTAACAAAATTTAATGTAATTTAATTTTATTTGAAAATGTTCAAAATTGGTCAAAGATAAAACATCTTGATTTTGGCAAAATGAAATGTTTCATCTAGCCTGAAACACTTTTTTCCCCTTCACCCTCTGCCCAACTTTTTGAGTCACCAAAAATTTCCAAAAAATGATTTTTGATTCAACTTGAAACTATTTTTTTAAAATTGCGAACTGTTTGAAAAATCTGTTATTTGCAAGCGGTGCTCAGAAGTCCTCATTTCTGTGGTGGGCTGTTGTGCAGACCAGTTGGGGAGGTGGGAGAGAGAAACAGCTGGAAACCCTGACGGGTTTTTAATAAACAATGCCAAAAAGACTTGCCCATGTAGCCCATTTCTTTAGCTCTATGTTTATAACCAGGGTTAGCAACCACCAGACAAGCAAAAGACAACTGAAATGGGCAATGAGATTTTTGTTATTTGTATGGAAATCCTTACCAATCTGTTTTTGAGATAAAAAGTCAGCATAATTCATTTCCACTGCTAGAGCAGGAAAAGTGGATTATGTCATAGATCCTGAATTGCATTTCAGTTGCTTGTTAGCATTTGGAGAACATAAGTAGGCTGATGCCTCTCCTTTCCCAGTTTTGAATATTTTAAATCCCTGGTTTTGTTAACACCAGCTTGGAATAGGTTAATGCCTGGATTTACAAACTTCAAGATTCTTCTGTTGATAGTCTGCAGTTCTGCACCTTGCTCAAAAAACAACTGCCCGGAATCTCACAGATATGAAAAGTCAAGCCCAAGATGAACTATGCCTCTTCATAAAACTTTAACCTGAGTGCCAGTGAAATTCCAGCTTGGTTACAAAATTGTACTGAGAACTTACTCAAACCTATCTTGGACTGCCTGCCATTTATGCCTCAAAACGTTAATTTATTATTAATTATTATTATTATTACTTCATATTTATGACGGTTGCAGCCAGAGACCCCAATCAGGATTAGGATCTTATTGTGCTAGATGATATACAAACATGTACAAAGAGCTGGTCCTTGCTCTTATGCTAATAGATATGCCTTTGTTTCGGAGGCAGCATGCCCTGCCATGGAGTATTAACTTCATCAGAAGAAAGAGGACCAAAGTCTTCTGTTACCTTGGTGTCAATCTGGAGTGATTCTACTGAAGACAGAGTACACTGGTGTGAGAGGAGAATCAAACTCACGTCCATGCATCAAGGAGGTTACAATCTTAATAGACTATAGTCTTTAGGAAGGGCATTTTGAAGCTGTTAGCCTTGTTGACCAAAATATTAATATATTATTTACTATGATAGAAGTCCTGAAAATTTATAGGAAAGATGTTACAACTATATATTCCTCCATCATTCATATTATATGTCTGAAAGACTCCATCTCCATGAACACAGTAACTTGCTAACAGAAAACTGATTAACACTGATTTAAAGTTATTTTTCCCAGTAGCTTTAGGAACACTAAAGAGGATTACCATCTTCGTTTACAAGAACACAAAGTGCAAGTGACAATGATTGATCTAGAAGTGGCACATACAGGATGGACGGATCCACTCTTCATAAGGATTGTTCTTCTGCAAGGTGTTAGCAGCAGCAACAAGGGCCAGGATCAGCCTTTTAAAACTGACAGCCACTGGCTCAAGTGCCCACCCTGCATTTCTGAGATCACTAAATATCTTCTTTGGGTACCCTTAATAGACAGTACTTCCCCACTCAGAGGCATTGAGTCTGTGTATGAAACAAGGATAGCTTTATAAGAGGCCAAGGGAACATACCAGCAACTTGGGAAAGCACAATAGTACATCTACATGAATGATTAATGAAACACTTCCCCATGGTAACTTAGGCAGTAGTCTATTAACTCAGTTTCCCACCCACTGGTGTGAATGTCCAATAAGCAAATAGTCCTTTACCACGTATATTTCTCTCCCTCCATCTGCCAAACCCCACTCACAGTTTGGTGTCAGTGGAGTATAATCCCAGAATCCTGAGGTGCACTTAGACAGGCCTGTTTCTAATTCCTTGGGAAGTGCTGCTGGGTCCTGAGATTCCACCATTTAATCCAGCTGCAGCCATTTCAGCAATACATAATAGCTGGATAAAAGGGGCCTCAGCAGAGTTCTGCTGCTGTCTTCTATAGCTTCAGCAAAAAACTCTCAGTTCAACCCCCAAAAAGAGCAATCTCTGTGTTATCTCCTGTCATAAAGTCCTCTTAATAGCCAGGATCCACAATGAAAGATATCTAGTAGCATACAGAGCCCTCAAACACAGTACTTATAAAAGAGCAACAGCCATTTTTCCTTTTATCTTCACTGTTTAGTTCCACTACCCAGTCAATTCTGAGTTTGTGTACATTTAGGGTGTCTCCTAGCATGTCACTAGAGGCGTTCTGGGTAGCAAATGTATGCAAACAAAGCTCTCTTTATAGTCACACCTCCCCTGTTTACCAATAGATGGGGGCAAAATGCTCCTTTCCCTCTGGAACTTCTGAACCATCTGGAGTTATGGGTAAATAGCTTTGTTGTCATTTTTCTCCCTGTTCACCAACAAATGGGAGCAAAGAGCTCCTTACTCTCTAGAGATTCAGGCCACATGGCTTACATAACTAAGAAATGTGATTCATTTAATAGATCCAGGTCACTTAGAGCAGTGAGACACTATAGCTGTACCCTGTGGGTGGCCATTCTTCTTCCTCAACTCCCTTTTCTCTTTAGCTGCCCCTTTGAACTTGTAGAGCTTTAATAAACGGAGAGTCCTCTCATTATGTAGATTTCTTGAGGGCTTCAGTCTGGAGCACTCAGTGTAAATAACAGGTTTTCATTTCTACTTTACTTAACAATAAACACATTTTAAAAGCCTCCTGGCTATAAGTTCTTTATTATTGTTATATCCAGCACATCAGACTTCCATTTTAACAAACATTTTAATATACAGCATAATTATCTTTTGGTTTCTGCTTGGCTAAGGATGAATGAAATTGCAGATAGACTTGGGGTGAAATCTTGTCCCCAATGAAATCAATAGCAAAACTCGCATTGATTAAAATGGGGCCAGGTTTTCACCCCTTGATGCACTCAAGTATAGCAAGTAGCAAAATCATTAGCTTAAAAATAACCTAGTGGGAGAGTCCCATTTTCCAGCCATATAGAATGATTAAAATCAAGATGTGACTCCTTATGAAGCTTTTACACTGGATGTACTTTTAAAACAAAAACTTTTTTTAGGTATTTGTGGCCACCTGTTTTTGATAAGAACAAATTCTCTTGCAACCACCTTCTAATGGTGTTTTATAGCTTGCTTTCTTATACCCCAAAGACTGCCCTCCTGCCTTTTAGTTCTTTATCTCTGTGTTCTCATTTAATATACAACACATAGCACATTGACTTACAAACAAAAATATCTCAGAGAAAGAGAGAAAGATCCTGAGATTGAGAGTTCTGTTTTGGTTCATATCTAGGAGAAAATGCAGATTTTACACAAACTGGCTGTAGCTGCTTCTGCTCTCAGAAGCTCCCTGTTTGATTTGTTCTTCATTTTTAGCCAATGAGTCTTTTCATAAACACAAGCCTTACAGCCAGTCTTGGTGCTATCTTTCTAGATATCTTTCTAGATTCATAGATTCTAGCTATGTTTTAAAAACATCAGTAAAACAGTTCACATAATGCTATCTTCTTTTTAATTAAGAATGATATTAATTTGCTGTGGTACAGCTGAACAACACTTTTCCTACTAAATGTACTAACCATAGACATGTCCATGAGACGGCCTGAAGCCAAAGAAAATGTAGTTTAAGGCTGAGATTTTCAAACACTGCAAGGATCTAGATGTCCAATTCCCATTAACTTTAGTGGTATCTAAATCCATTAGGCATATTTGAAATTCTCACCCTCGAATGACAGTGAATGCCATTAAAAACTTCACAATTACTGGTTTCATAGTGGTATTTGTTAGTCTCTAAGGTGCCACAAGTATTCCTCATTCTTTTCACAATTACTGTAATATTTGTGGCAACATTACTAAGATATTCATGAGAGACAAGGTAGGTGAGATAATATCTTTTATTGGACCAATTTCTGTTGGTGAAAGACACAAGACTGGAACTACACAGAGGTCTTCTTCAGGTCTGGGAAAGGTAATCAGAGGGTCACAGCTAAATACAACATGCAAAAGATTGTTAAGGATAAGGCAGTGGTTCCCAAACTGTGGGTTTCATCAACAGATAGGGTCACAGCAATCCGCAGAGGATGCCATTTTGCTCCATACAGCATGACCTCGCATAAAAACTGTGTGCAAGGTCATGATGCATGGAGGGCACCATTTTGCTCTACAAATGGCATCCTTGGCACAGCATGACCTCACATATACCAAACATATGAGATCATGCTGTACTGTCCATGCCATTTTGCTCTACAAAATGGTGTCCTCCATACAGTGTAAGATCCTGGGAGGAAATAATTACACCTCTACCCCGATATAACGTGACCCGATATAACACGAATTTGGATATAATGTGGTAAAGCAGCGCTCCGGGGGGGTGGGGCTGCACACTCCGGTGGATTAAAGCAAGTTTGATATAATGCGGTTTCACCTATAACACAGTAAGATTTTTTGGCTCCCGAGGACAGCGTTATATTGAGGTAGAGGTGTAAAATGAGGTTGTGCCAGCAAAAAGTTTGGGAACAGCTGCCATATGCAGTTAACACATATTACAAGTGACCATTTAAGATGAAGTGGGAAATTAACACACCGGCAGTCATAGGACAAAGGCAGGTTAGTGGGTTAGATTGTTGTAATGAGACAAAACCAGTGTCTCTATTGACAGGTTTCAGAGTAGCAGCCGTGTTAGTCTGTATCCGCAAAAAGAACAGGAGTCCTTGTGGCACCTTAGAGACTAACGCATTTATATAAGCATAAGCTTTCGTGGGCTACAGCCTACTTCATGATTTTTAGTGTCTAGCAAAGTTATGATCCCAGGCTCATCTTCTGAAGGTATTGTGCAGGTTACTTTTGAGGAGGAAGACTGTGAGGTCAACTATGGAATGATCATTTTGTGAAAAGTTTTTGCCCCTGGGCAATAGGGTGTTCTTATCTTTTATCATTTTTCTGTGTGAGTTCATTCAAGAATACAGTGATATTCATGATAGGCTACAGTCTAAACACAATTTAGATATAGGGTTACAGTTGTGTGAATAATGGATTTTTTTGGTTCACCGGCAACTCTGGAAAAAAAATGTTTTAGGTTGACTTGAAAATAAAAAAAAAAATAACGTGTTTAGTGAATTGAGAAGAATGAAACAAAATATTTTGTTTCACCTTTAAGCTTTTTCACCCAGCTCTAATCCACCAGCTGTGAAATTCCACGCTAAAGTTAATTTGGTCTGCAAATGTTGCCATATTTTAAATGGTGATCTGAGTATACACAAAGGAAACATCTTATTTGTTTCTGCAGCCATAACGCTATGGTACTTACATAACATGACACCACTCTTTCTCTGGGAAAAAGAGGAAGGCAAACTCTGAGAACGACAGTAGAAAAGAGAAAATGTCTGTGACGCTGTATGATTGGAACATGACCACTTATATCATTAATATTGCCTATTTGACTATTGCAACAAATCTCATACAAAGTATGTCATGTAAGGTGTCAATGGAAAAGTTATGATTTGCTAAATAAGATTATCCTGTTTGTATGCATGCATCATCTTTGTATCTAAAGTAATGAATATTAACTATATTCAATATTGTTTGCTCTTATAGTAACATCCACAAGGTAATTTGCATCCAGTCTGGCCAGCACTTTGTGAATGAAGTATTCGAGCTAATGGCCCATTAAGGAACATTAACTTTTACAATGAACCATAGAAGCAGCTCATTTCCTTCCTGTGGAGGCTTTAGCTAAAATATGGGTAATGGCTCCTGCTGTGAGTCATCAAAGCATGTAAGTGCATGTGATTTGCACATGTGACCCTGGACTCCATCTTGTGTCTGTACTTTTCCACAAACTGTGCTGGAGGGTTTGTTTGGGACAATGAAGTTCCCTCCACATGGGAGAAGGAATAAAAAATCCTGGAAGAATCTCCATTTTGCCTCTTTCCTGCTCTGATCTCTGGACTTGCACTAAAAGGAGCATTCCAATCAATGGACTGAGGACCTTCCATCTTTTGGAAGTTACCAGAGACTTTACCAGCCATCAGTTTATTCTGTTACTGTTACAAACCTGATACAAGAACTCTGAAATGATTGCATGTATGTGATGTTGACCATTTTAACTCTTCTCTTTCTTTTCTCTTATAAATAAACATTTAGATATTAGTTACTAAAGAATTGACAATAGTGTGATTATTAGGTAAGATCTGAGTTATATATTGACCTGGCTGTGTGGCTGATCTCTTCAGATCAGAAGACCCCTTTGTTTGATTAAATTGGTTTTAAATAACCACTTATCATAAAGTCTAGTTTCTGGGTGGTGAAACAAGGGCTGGGATGCCTAAGGAGACTGCAGTTTTGACTTTGTGTTAACCAGTGTGGTGAGACAGACGTTTACTTTTGTTTCTGGCTTGGTATATCTTATAATAGAATAACCACCAGTTTGGGATGAGTCTGCCCTATTTCTCCTGAATCTGATATCCTCAGCTGTGACCCACTGAGGCACAGTGACAGTCGGATACTAGACAACAAGGAAGCAATCTATAGCCATTTTCACTGCTGGATTGCTGCAACTAATACTTTGTTGAAAGATTATGAAAATTGCAAAGAAAATAATGGAATTCTCTCAAATATAATAACTGAAAAGTTACCATTTCCCTAATGTAGGAGTTCTTGATCCACATGTTCTCTTTAAAAAGTTGTTAAAATGTTCAAGGGCAGCAGTACACAAATGCTTTCACAATGTGGATCACATCTTAATACAGATATTTTATTGTAAATGCATCTCCTCCTTTTTTGCAGATGCACTGGGCATCTCCCCTTCTGTCTGTGATCTCATAACATCCCCGTGGCAAGTAGAGCCATTATTTACATAGAAAAAATGATATTGGGAAAGCATTCAGAGCAGGAACTCTGCACAAATGCTTAGTTGCTTGTCTCGTGGTCCTCTACATCACCTGCTGTGCTCCAGTGTTCCACTGATATTCTGTTGAAATGATAGGAACGTCAGTGTATTCGTAGTGCATTTGGCAGTAAGGCAAAGGATAAAGAGAAGGGTAATAGCTGGGAGGGAAGGGGATATTTTTGAAACAACAGACTAGAACCTCTGCTCAGCTATTCTAATTTACATCATCTGAAATTCTGTTGCATTGGGATATTTAATTCATCAATCTTCACTTCAACTTTTGTCACTGAAAGCATATACAAACACAGCATGCATTCATAATGAAGAGACTTCGCGTAAGTAAAACTAGGAAGATAGCCAGTGTGTTGTTAATGGACTATAGATAATCCAACATTCCAACTCAGTACTAAAGCTACCTTATATGGCTCACTTTTTGCTGAAGGTTCTAAAACCAACCCAATGGCATCATTGCCATTTTGACAAAAGATGGTGACAATTGATAACAATTTTAAAGATATTTTAAAGTCATTTCAGAAACATGTTCAGATCAGTCATTTATTTGGAGGCTGTTTTCTCCATCAAATGAAGATGAATGTTTGGATATGGGAGCTCTTTCTCTCTTTATTCCGATCTTTAGTTTCTTATTAATGGAAAGGCCATAATCCTCTGAGAAAGCTGTAATCCTATGGGAATGGTTATGCCACAAAAAGAGAATGATATTTATAGGTAGGGTTACCATATTTCAGGTTTCCAAAAAGAGGATGGGGGGAACTAGAAAGAGGGCAGAGGGAGGAAAGGGGGTACAATTGGGGTGCTGAAGCGATTGTGACTGTTTCCCCCCAGGGTGCAACCTGGAACTAGAACCACTGAGCCCTCTGTTTCACCAGCCTGGGCTCCCTCTCACACTGTGTTGCTGTGACAAGCTGCAGACTGCTCCTCATCCTGCAGTTACACAAACCTTTACACAGGCAGGGACATACCCAGCTGCAGCTACATGAATGCTTCTCCTCAGCCACTCATGAATTAACAATAGAGAGGCTCCAACAAGATACTCCCCAGCCTAGAACCCCGGAGCTGTACCATCCGGCCTCTGGTCAAAAGCCTGACTAGTATAGGAGTTATTACCCAGTCTATCCCTCCCTCAAAGTAGAGAGGACAATGCACAAGACTGTTAACTGATCTGAGATTTTTCCCTAAGCACTTCACTCAAATCACACAGGTTTTAGGTAAAATATAAAATAGAATTAATAACTAGAGAAAGATATAATCAATTAAAATCTAAGTAATAGCAAACAGATCAAAGTATATTATCATAAGAAATAAAACAAAAACACAATCTAAGTTCTCTAAACTGGATAGGATTTGAATCAAGCAGTGTCTCAACCTGTTAGATAATACAAACAGTCCTCCAAGCTTCCATACACAGGCAAGCTTCCTTCTTTCCTGCCAGGGACCAGCACTTCCCCCAGTTAAGTCTTTGTCCCTCCGGTGTCTTCCCCCTTTTATAGCTTCTCCCATTTGGAGGAAACTTTTCTTTCTTTCAAGCAAAGCCCATAGCACAGTTTGTGGAAAAATACAGGTACTAAAATGGAGTGCAATATCACATGACCTAGTCACATGCCCTTGCATGCTTTGATATGTCATGGCAGCCATTATCCATATGTAAGGCTATGATTTTGTCATGGATACTTTTACTAAAAGTCATGGACAGGTCACGGGCAATAAACAAACAAAAAAAATCACGGAATCCTTGTGACCTACCCTAACTTTTACTAAAAACATCCGTGACAAAATGGGGAGGGAGGAGGGTCCAGCACCCTGCCCTCCTCTCTGCAGGGGCTGGGAGCTGCAGGGACCCCATTGCCCAGTGGCTGAGAGGGGTCCACCTGCTACCCTGTGGGGCTGGGAGCTGTGGGTGGGAGGTCTCCTGCCACCGCAGTGGCAGGGGAGTGGCAGGGGAGCTGTAGGGGGCCCCTTGCCAGCAGTGAGCAGCTCAGGGGTCCCTTGCCGCTGCCGGGTGGAAGCTGCAGGGGGCTCTCCCGGCCTGTGGCCACTGAGCAGCTCCGAGGTCCTTCTGCCACCACTAGCAGCTGGGGGGGGGGGGGGGGGGGTTGGGCTTCTGCAGGGTCCCCTGCTGTCAGCTGTGGGGTCCCCACTGTCATGGAGGTTGCCGGAAGTCATGGATTCCATGACTTCTGTGACCTCCGTGATATAATCTTATGCTGACTGAAGTGTCTACAGGTGAGGATAAGCCTTTCCCATGGCCCACTGTCTTTGTTGATGGGCCATTCGAGTTGAATACACCATTCACAATGTGCTGGCTAAACTGGATCTAAAGCTTTTTGGGTGTTACCCAGGAGCAAGCACATTTGAAATACAGATACATAGTCAATATTTATAACTCCAGATACAAAAGTGACAGATGCATACAAATAGGATAATCATATTCAGCAAATCATTACTTTTCCATTTACGTCTCACATGACATATTTTGTACAAGATGCATCATAATTATGTCATAATCATGCCACTATGGTGAATATGGAGTGCAGTGTCATAGTGGTATCTGTGGCAGGGGTACTCTCTGGAGGTGGGGGACAATGTTGCTTCCTGTCACGATGGTGGGTTGTCTGGTGCAAGCCCAGGATGCAGCAACAGCCATCAGCCAGTGCCTCCCTGCAGGACCCCTCTCCCAGGGCTGGGAGCTAGGGTCTGGATGGGTGGGATCTGGCTGCTGAGGCTGCAAGGGAATGGACCAATCAGCTCTGGATGCAGAGGAGGGACCAGCTGGGAACTGGATCAATCAGGGCTCTTTCTGAGCTGCAATGTCTGCTCTGCAAAAATCCTGGACATTTCCTGTTTGAAAATCCACTCAGACAGAGGATGCAGCCTCAAAAAAGAGGCAATGTCCAGGAAAACCTGGATGTCTGGTAAACCTAGTTATAGGAAGCTCAGGTTAAAGGGAAGAGAAAATTCCTTATGATACACAAGTATGTGAAAGAGCAGAGAAGCACAAAAGCACAGACATCAGCCCACTGTAACAAGGCTATTGTATTGAGTGTAGAGATTGATAGAATCACCTATTTGTGCAATTGAAAACTACAAGTAATTTATGCTTAAGCAGAAAGAAGTTGGTAGTGCTACTCATGAGAATTATAAACTGCAAATGTTTTGCTAGCTTGTCTAACTCCAAAGAAGTGTTGAATGTAAAAAAATACATAAATAAATATAGCTATTTCCCCCCTTAGTGCTTAATTGGATCACTTAAAATAAGACACCTGATTCTCCTCTCCAAATTGTGAAAATCGGGAATAATCCCACAGAAAGGAATGGGGTTACAATGGTGTTAAAGTTAAAATTAATGTAAATGAGAAGAGAATCAGACCCAGGATGTTTGTAATGTGCCTCTGCTCTCCCCACAATCAGCTCTGATTTGATTGAGTGTGTAAACTTTAAATTTAGTATATGTAAAGCAATTAAGATGGGAGGTTGAAAGTAAGGAAATAAAACTATTTTTTAATATATTCTAAATATCTAGTATACAAGAGTCAACATGGATTAGTGGATAGGGCACTTGATTGGGAGGAGATATGGGTGCTAGGCTGGCTTTGCAACTTCTGGCCAATGAGTGGGGGGTGGGGGGAGATAGGGCTTCTCCCACTCAGTGTTTCTCTCTGTCCCTTTGCTCACAGCAGGGAATATTAGGTGATAAGTCCCTGCTCTCCCCTCTGTGAATGGATTTACTATCTGAGCAGGGACAAAATACTCCCCAGTACTTTCTGGTGTGGCCAAGGAAGGGCTGTGACCATCTACCCTTGCTTTCACTGAGTACCATGGGGCTGCACACCTTGTATCAGAGGACAGATTTTGGCCTTGTGTGGTTGCCTGATTTTTGTTTTTTTTTAAATAAATATCTGGAAGAAAAAGTTCTTGCCTGAAAGTACTTCTCTGGAAACCCCTTGACAGGCTCATGAGGACTATTATATTTCATGACAGTACAGCCTTGCCTACATGAGCGCACACTGCTCTGGGCAGGTATTCTTGACATTGTGATGAATGTATTTTAGCTATGTCTACTCTAACATTTAAAACATCACCAGTGCATCTGCACCTAATGCTGAGAACAGAGGCAGGATGTGCTAATATAGACAAATCTTTGTTGTGTTCAATTTTAGGCTGCAGCCGTAGCCTTACATTTACAGATGGCTTAAAAGTATTAGCTATAGCAGTGGTTGTGCACCCCTTCTTTGTTGCTGTAGTAGTTTACGCCCCCTCACCGGGGCACCCAGCCAGCAGCCGCTGCTCTCCAGGTGCCCAGCTCTGAAGACAGAGCAGAGGCAGCTGGCCTGCCACCCAGCTCTGAAGGCAGCATCGCCACCAGCAGCAGCAGAGAAGTAAGGGTGGCAATGCACCATACCATGCTACCCTTGCTTCTGCATCATTGCTGTGAGTGGCGCTGCATTCAGAGCTGAGCACCCGGCCAGAAGCCACAGCTCTCCGACCGCCCAGCTCTGAATGTGTGCGATAAGTTTTGTTTTTTCCTCAATCGTCTCATGCCCCCCAGAATACAGTTCATGCATCTCCCCAATTTGAGAACCTCTGAGCTACAGGATGCATGTATATGAGTTTTGCCAGCATAAGAAGTTCAGCTTTAGGCATGTAGTGAATTATCAATGTGCACATCTTCATCATTCCCCAAAATCACCATGCTAGGATGATTTTCTATAACTGTAAGGAGATGTGAAACTAAAAGTCTTTTTTCTATACTAGCTACTTGGAAGCAGGGAATTTCCTTTTTTATGGTTTAGGTGAGCTACTGAATGACATATTATCAAGCAGCTGTAGAGAGGACTAGAGTGCCCATTTATAAGTGCATACAATACCAGAAGTTATTCTGCTTGTTACACAGGAATTCACTGAAACTTATTGCAAACAGTCTGGTTTACAATACATCTCTGTAGAGAACTTTTTTGACTGGCTATCAAACAAATATTCAGCATATTTCCTTTACATCACTATAACACATTTTGGGGATTTTTTTTACCTTGATTTAGATTATATTGTGTTATACACAATTTTTTAAATCATATAGCACTTGAACCTCCAAATTCTCCATGTGTGAGCTTGCTATCGACTTTAGCAGGAGTTCCATGGATAATGGCTTTCAAACTGCATATATGCAGACCTCACGTAACTAATATAGAAATCTTTTTAGTTTTCTCCCACTCTGAGAAAATACAAATAGTAATCTAATGAGATTATTATGAAATCATTGAGTATTATCTATGTATAAAATTGTTGAGTCAAGAAACAGAGATCAATACTACAGATGGTACAAAAAGAAAAATGCCAGGATAAGAGAAAATTTAAACCAAAGCAGAGAGAGAAAATAAAAACTATATCAATTGCATCAGGCTTAATAAAGAGTATTGTATGTAGGTAAACTGTGACAGTGTACCCTTTTGTCATTCAGTATTAGGATAAAAATGATGAATAAGGCAAAAATACATGATTATTTGTCAAATAACTTTACAAATATTTTCCTGGTAATTTGATTGTTAAGACAATCTTTCAAAGTCTTGTGTGGTCACTAAAACCTGATCCATTGACTCCACTGGCTACTGGATTGAGCCAAAGACCACTGAAACGTTATAGGTGGAGTCAACAGTCAAAAGCTGTACCAATGGGACTTCCATATCAGCAGTCCAAATCCAGCCCAGAGGAGCAGCCGCTGAAAGGAACTAATGCCAGATTGGGGGATTATGTGCTGTGGCAAAGTACCTTCTTCTCCTCAGCAGGCTCAGTCCTTTTTAGCCTTGGAGGCACAGGCTTGGGCAAGGGAAATCCTTACAGGTAGCACAGGGTCCAGCTATTCCTTTCCTCAGTCAGTCCCTTGTACTTGTTTTCCTTCCCTTCTGGGGAGGGAGTGCAACCTTCCTTCATGGAAGGGTTCAGTGTCGTACTACACCCAGCCTACTAGCAGCTTCTCTTGCTGCCCCTCTCTTGCCATGCAGGGGAGGGTTTAAAAAGGTCTCAAGCAGTTGGAGCCAGCTGAACCTAATTAGTTCCCTAGTAACCCCTTTTCCAGCTGAACCTTATTTCCCCATGGTTATCTCCCGTCAGTGGATAGGGAGAGGCCTTTTAACCCCCTGGGACTAATTACTACCCCCTCCTTCCCCTTTGTAGCTGTTTGTCCTGGGTTTACCACAGTGCATTATTATAAATCAGTACAGCTCCATTGACTTCAATGGATGGGACCTATATGATGTACATCAGCCAAGGCTCTGAGCCATACATTTCCATTGACAGAGCAACAAAAAGAAGCCCCAAAATGCCTATTGATATCAGATATTAAACTAACCTTTTTTCCCTAAAAAAGTAGATCAAAACAAAATAGATGTGCCATTTGCATTAAATATACAGAAACTATACACTCACTATACCAGGGATTCTTCATTGGGCTGCGACCCCTTTCTGACAACAAAGTTACTACATGACCCTGGAGGGGAAGAGGGGGCGAGGAGCCTGAGCCCCACTACCCCAAGTAGGGGGAGAGGGAGCCACCGCCTGAGCCCCGCAGCCCTGGGTTGGGAGAGAGGGGTCAGCAGCCTGAGCCCTGCTGCCTCGGGTGGGGGTGGAGCTCGGGTTCAGCTTTAGACCCAAGTCCCAGCAAGTCTAATGCTGGCCCTGGCAACCTAATTAAAAGGGGTCGCAACCCACAGTTTGAGAACTGCTGCACTATACAATTCTTTGAAAATTGCTTGATTTGTATTCAAATTTTGAATAATCAGTCATACATCTAAAAGAGCTGCCATTCCTGCCAAACATTCAGTTTTTGATCAGATATTCTGATTACAACATTTTGTACATTCACTTATCTATGCAGTCTTTACACTGGGTAGGGTGGGCTAGATGACTCATCTGATCAGACACAATTCTTAAAGTCTTCTTTCATCTACCCCGACTCCATTCCCTAAATGGTATTTCTAATGGTTTAGCAATGTAGAAGGACCAGATCTCTGAGATTTGTTTTCTAGAGTCTCTCATTATTGTTTTTTTGTTTATTTCTATTACCATAGACCAGGGCCCCATTGTGCTAGGTGCTGTACAAACACAGAACAAACTACAAGCAGGTTGTTTATTCCCATATGCCATCTAGGCAATTTAGCCATATAAATGCTAAATTATTTGAAAAGAGGTTAGCTCTTCAAAAGAATGAAAAACAATATTTGTTTCACTTATAGAGTACCTGATTTTCATTTCTAGTCTATAGGTATGATATACAGTACAAGATAAATCTCATTTTGCAAACTTTTTCAGGGGGCGGGTGAACTTTGATATTCTTCATCAAAGTTACTGTAAAAATGAAAAAAAAAAAAGGATGAGATAAAATCCCACAAAAGGCTTAGGAATTAAAAAGTACACTTGCAAATGAACCACACTTTCTCACTGTAATCTAATTTTCAATTTTGGAGACTTGATGTAAAACAGGATTTGCTACAGTGCTGCTACATACAATATTTGGACTGACTGATCAGATAACTACAGCAGCAGATTATTAACCAGGATGTCTGAATTTTGGTTTTTGCCTTGATTTGGCATTATGTAAATATGTTTTGCAATTTTAGGGAAAGACTTCCAAGAAGTCTAGTGATAATTTGGAATTTCTCTGATGCAGAATATAGACCATTATACCTTATTATCTTGTCTTCAGAATCAAAGGTACTCTCCACACTGGGTTTTTGATAGTTCTGAGAACCATGATCATTATGTGTGTATGTGTATATATACACAAACCCACACAGAATAAAGGGGTGGACTCACACTTGGCGCCACCTTGTGGCCAGACATGGGGTAGCTCTTTCCCCACAGGGTGTCTGCTGCTGACAGCTACTTCACCTCTGCAATGACCTGCCTCTTCCTGTGACTTGGCCCTTCAGCCAGATCACTTAAAAATCTCTCCCTTTCTGGGGTAGTCCATTAACAAAAAACAAGAGGAATTAGTGCAAATAAACTGTGTTCATAGGCAACAGAGGGGAATGGTTTCCCCCTCAGGATGTGTCAGACTCTGGCCCTCCCTTCCCTCAGGGAGGGGCCTTTAGGCAGTGGTTCTTGGGGAAGCTGTTGCCTTTTCCTCATGGGCTGAAGGTCTCCTCTCTTCTCTGGGCTGCCAACAAGTGAGCTGTTCTGCTTCCCTTTTAAACTCCTCCTCCAACCTGTGCATGTCTTGCAGGTGTGGTGAGGTGGAGCTGCCTGAGCCCAGAGTAGCTCCTTAACCCCTTGTTGTCCAGTGTGGGGTTTGTATGTCCATCAGAATTCTCTCTCTCTCTCTCTGAGAGAGAGTCAAGTACAGAAACATCCCTGCTTAGGTGGCAGACATGGGGGCAATGAATTCAATTCAACACAGGGTAGCACTAGCATCTGCAATCTGGAACAATTTATATCATGCCCTGCTGTATCCAATTGAGATTGCACAGGGAATTTACATGGGCAGAATATAATTATGCAAAGTTGAATTTGACCAGAACACCTGCCTTAGACACCAGTAGTCTTTAAAAAAGAAATTTTAATAAGGGGTCAGGACCTTGGTTTTACAATACACTCTTGATATCATATAGTTTTTCATGGCTTCAGCAAGCCATCATTGGCTTTAAAAATTAGTATTCAGTAACATTTTGTAGTAAAATATTCATCTTCAAAAAGCCACTATTTCAGAAGACAGAGAATCACCAGACAATCACCCCTTTCACTTAATTTAAAGAAACATGAGAAGAATATAGTAAAAATATATCATAATGAGTACAGATATAGTCAAGAGAATCATATAATAGCTTAGTTCTACTAGAAAAACAACACAAAAGATAAATGTTCTCTTCTCAGCTGGATGGGACATTTCTAGGTAACAATATTATGGAGTTCTTTAATTTAAAAATTAAATTTTGGGTGGCTAATATTGTCAAAAAGATAAATAATCTGGCTCAATAAAAATATAGATTAGAAAATTATACTTAAGGGTTTCACCCAGTAGTTGTACATCATTGTCAAATATGGAAGGAGTACAACAATTAAAGGTACACAATTCTGCTCCGGAGCAATGAAGTAGTGATTAAACTAGTGCCGAGTTCCAGGTATGAGAGTAAGGCCTTCTCTCTCCCCCTCCATCTGACCCCAAGAATATATGGTAAATGGGTTATTATCTACTCTGTTGGAGTAATTTGAGACACTGGTGTGGTGTTGATCTGATTGGATTCCTATCCTCTATATTCTGTGTCATTTCCTTTCCCCTCCAACTACCCTCTTTTTTTTTCTTCACAGGGCAGAAGAATAGACTTCACATCCTCCACCTTGTGGTCAGCACTGTATGCCTGCAAAGCACTTGAACACATGCTTAAGTGTTTTACTGAATAGCACATATATGACTAACACCACCACCACCACCACCTCCATCTAACGGTACATCTACACTTATGGCAGGATGTAGAGTACAGACACTGCTTGCCCAGGTATCATGGGTATAAATAGCAGTGTTGATAGTGAGGCACAGCTTAGGTGAGGAGAATGCCATACATGCCTGAGCCCTAGGATATATACCCTACATAGTTCTCTACACACTCAAGCATTGCCTCACACATCTACATCTACACACTGCTGTAAGTGTAGAGGTGAACTTAGGTACCACTACCACAGTATCTGAACACCTCCCAATATTTAATGCATTTATCACAATACCGCCGTGAGATGGGGAAGTGAGACTAACGCCCATTGAAATCAATGGCAGGCACTTAAATACTGTTGAGGATCTGTAACCTTATGTAAGGGTATGTCTACACTACAAAATTAGGTCGGATTTATAGAAGCCGGTTTTATAGAAACCGGTTGTATGCAGCCGATTGTGTGTGTCCCCACATAAAATGCTCTAAGTGCATGAAGTCGGCGGACCGCGTCCACAGTAACGAGGCTAGCGTCGACTTCCGGCGCATTGCACTATGGTACCTATCCCACAGTTCCCGGAGTCTCCGGCGCCCATTGGAATTATGGGTTGAGATCGCAATGCCCGAATGATGCAAAGCAGTGCCGCGGGGGGTTCTGGGTACATTGCGTCAGGCCCCTCCCCCGCCATCACAGCAACGGCAGACAATAGATTCGCGCCTTTTTACCTGGGTTACCTGTGCAGACAACATACCACGCCAAGCATTGAGCCCGCTCAGCTCAGCTCACCGTCACCATATGTCTTCCGGGTGCCGGCAAACGTGGGACTGCATTGCTAAACAGCAGCAGCAGCTTACTGCCTTTTGGCGGTAGACGGTGCAGCATGACTGGTAGCCTTCATCGGCGATCGGGATGCTGGTAGCTGTGGGGCTGGCAGCCGTAGGGCTGCATTGCACCAGCCCCTTGCCTTTTGGCAGTAGATGGTTTATTACGACTGGTAACCGTCCTCGTCAGACAAATTTACATGTTGCCTGAAATGCTCATAGATTATTGTAGCCTGAGCGCCTTTACCGATCCTTCTGGCTACTGTACAGCATATATTGCTACACAGCAGCAACCCCTTGCCTTTAACCGTCCTCGTTGGACGATGATGGCTACCAGTCGTAGTATACTATTTTCTGCCAAGTATTGTCTGCTAAGCACCCAGAAAAGGCCGAGGGCGATCTGGGTGCTGGCAGACATGTGGCTGGCACACGTAGGGTTACATTGCTACCAAGCACCCAGACAATGCCGAGGGCTATCAGTCATGCTGCACTGTCGTCTTAAGATGTAAAAAATAGATTTATTCTGTATTCATTTGCTTCCCCCCTCCCTCCTGCTAAACCCAGGCTTTTGAGTTCAATCTTTGGGGGGGGCCATTCTGTGTGACAGTTGTTTGTGTTTCTCCCTGATGCAAAGCCACCTTTCTTGATTTTAATTCCCTGTACCTGTACGCCATGTCGTCACTCGCCCCTCCCTCCCTCCCTCTCTCCCTCCCTCCCTTCTTCCCCTGGTCCGTCAGATACTACTTTCGCGCCTTTTTTCAGACCAGATGCCATAGCCAGCACTGGGATCATGGAGCCCGCTCAGATCACCGCGGCAATTATGAGCACTATGAACACCACGCGCATTGTCCTGGAGTATATGCAGAGCCTCCTGGACATGCCAAAGCAAAACCAGGACCAGCTGAGGAGGAGGCGATTGCAGCGCGGCGACGATAGTGATGAGGAAATTGACATGGACCTCTCACAAGGCACAGGCCCGAGCAATGTGGAAATCATGGTGTTACTGGGGCAGGTTCATGCCGTGGACCGCCGATTCTGGGCCCGGGAAACAAGCACAGACTGGTGGGACCGCATCGTGTTGCAGGTCTGGGACGATGCCCAGTGGCTGCGAAACTTTCGCATGCGTAAGGGCACTTTCATGGAACTTTGTGACTTGCTTTCCCCTGCCCTGAAGCGCCAGAATACCAGGATGAGAGCAGCCCTCACAGTTGAGAAGCGAGTGGCGATAGCCCTGTGGAAGCTTGCAACGCCAGACAGCTACCGGTCAGTGGGGAATCAATTTGGAGTGGGCAAATCTACTGTGGGGGCTGCTGTGATCCAAGTTGCCAGGGCAATGAGAGACCTGGTGATATCAAGGGTAGTGACTCTGGGAAACGTGCAGACCATAGTGGATGGCTTTGCTGCAATGGGATTCCCAAACTGTGGTGGGGCGATAGACGGAACCCATATCCCTATCTTGGCACCGGCGCACCAAGCCACCGACTACATAAACAGCAAGGGGTATTTTTCAATGCTGCTGCAAGCCCTGGTGGATCACAAGGGACGTTTCACCGACATCAACGTGGGCTGGCCGGGAAGGGTACATGATGCTCGCGTCTTCAGGCAGTCTCTTCTGTTTCGAAAGCTGGAGGAAGGGACTTTCTTCCCGGACCAGAAAATAACCGTTGGGGATGTTGAAATGCCTATCGTTATCCTTGGGGACCCAGCCTACCCCTTAATGCCATGGCTCATGAAGCCGTACACAGGCAGCCTGGACAGTAGTCAGGACCTGTTCAACTACAGGCTGAGCAAGTGCCGAATGGTGGTGGAATGTGCATTTGGGCGTTTAAAAGCGCGCTGGCGCAGCTTACTGACTCGCTCAGACCTTAGCGAAAAGAATATCCCCATTGTTATTGCTGCTTGCTGTGCGCTCCACAATATCTGTGAAAGTAAGGGGGAGACATTTATGGCGGGGTGGGAGGTTGAGGCAAATCGCCTGGCCGCTGATTACGCGCAGCCAGACACCAGGGCGGATAGAGGAGCACAGCAGGGCGCGGTGCGCATCAGAGAAGCGTTGAAAACCAGTTTTGTGACTGGCCAGGCTACGGAGTGAAACTTCTGTTTGTTTCTCCTTGGTGAACCCTCCGCCCCTCCCCCCCCACCCGGTTAACTCTACTTCCCTGCAAACCAACCACCCCACCCTCCCCTACTACCCTCCCCCCTTCGAGCACCACTTGCAGAGGCAATAAAGTCATTGTTACTTCACATTCATGCATTCTTTATTAATTCAGCACACAACTAGGGGGACAATTGCAAAGGTAGGCCTGGATGGGTGGGGGAGGAGGGAAGGAAAAAGACACAGTGCACTTTAAAACTTTAAAACTTATTGCACTGGAAATCATCTAGGCTGGAGTGATTGGGTGGCCGGAGGCCCCCCCACCGTGTTCTTGGGCGTCTGGGTGAGGAGGCAATGGGACTTGGGGAGGAGGGCTGTTGGTTACAGAGGGGCTGTAGCGGCAGTCTCTGCTCCTGCTGCCTTTCCTGCAGCTCAACCATACGCAGGAGCATATCACTTTGATGCTCCAGCAGCCGGAGCATCGACTCTTGCTTTCTGAGTACAAGTTGACGCCACCTCTCCTCTTCAGCCCGCGTTTCAGCACGCAACTTCTCCTCTTGAGCACGCAACTTCTCCTCTTCAGCCCGCGATTCAGCACGCCACCTCTCCTCTCGCTCATATTGGGCTTTTTTAAAATCAGTCATTGACTGCCTCCACGCATTCTGCTGTGCTCTGTCAGCGTGGGAGGCAGTCTGTAGTTCAGTAAACATTTCGTCACGCGTCCTTCGCTTCCTTCTTCGAATATTCACTAGCCTCTGCGAAGGAGTAAGATTTGCAGCTGGTGGAGAAGGGAGAGGTGGTTAAAAAAGATACATTTTAGAGAACAATGGGTACACTCTTTCACGTTAGATTTTGCTGTTCACAACATCACACAGCACATGTGCTTTCGTTACAAGGTTGCATTTTTCCTCTTATATTGAGAGTCTCCTGGTTTGGTGTGAGAGATCACTCACGCAGTGCCAGGACACAGATTTCAGCTTGCAGGCAGCCATGGTAAGACATACAGTCTTTGGGCTTTTTTAACCTTCTTAACATGTGGGGATGGTTTCAAACAGTACTGCCCTCATTTCCCATACCAAGCACCCGTTTGGTTGGCCATTTAAAATGGGTTTGCAATGTAAAAGGAGGGGCTGCGATTTCAGGTTTAACATGCAGCACAAACCCAACTAACTCCCCTCCCCCACACACCCAATTCTCTGGGATGGTCACTTCACCCCTCCCCCCCACCGCGTGGATAACAGCGGGGAATATTTCTGTTCAGCAGAGCAGGAAGGGGCACCTCTGAATGTCCCCTTAATAAAATCGCCCCATTTCAACCAGGTGACCGTGAATGATATCACTCTCCTGAGGATAACAAAGAGCGATAAGGAATGGATGTTGTCTGCATGCCAGCAAACACCGGGACCATACGCTGCCATGCTTTGTTATGCAATGATTCCAGACTACGTGCTACTGGCCTGGCGTGGTAAAGTGTCCTACCATGGCGGACGGGATAAGGCAGCCCTCCCCAGAAACCTTTTGCAAAGGCTTTGGGAGTACATGAAGGAGAGCTTTCTGGAGATGTCCCTGGAGGATTTCCGCTCCATCCCCATACACGTTAACAGACTTTTCCAGTAGCTGTACTGGCCGCGATTGCCAGGGCAAATTAATCATTAATCATTAAACACGCTTGTTTTTAAACCATGTGTAATATTTACAAAGGTACACTCACCAGAGGTCCCCTGTGTGCCCTCAGGGTCTTGGGTGAGTTCGGGGGTTACTGGTTCCAGGTCCAGGGTGACAAACATATCCTGGCTGTTGGGGTAACTGGTTTCTCCGCTTCCTTGCTGCTGTGAGCTATCTATGTTCTCTCCATCCTCATCTTCCTCGTCCGCCGAACCCGCTTCCCTGTTTCCAGCGAGGGACTGATAGCACACGCTTGGGCTAGTGGTGGCTGCACCCCCTAGAATGGCATGCAGCTCCTCGTAGTAGCGGCATGTTTGCGGCTCAGCCCCGGACCTTCCGTTTGCGTCTCTGGCTTTGTGGTAGGCTTGCCTTAGCTCCTTAATTTTCACGCGGCACTGCTGTGTGTCCCTGTTATGGCCTCTGTCCTTCATGGCCTTGGAGATCTTTTCTAATGTTTTGCCGTTTCTTTTACTGCTTCGGAGTTCGGCGAGCACTGCTTCATCTCCCCAGATGGCGATCAGATCCCGTACCTCCCGTTCGGTCCAGGCTGGAGCTCTTCTGCGATCCTGGGACTGGGACTGGGACTCCATCATGGTTACCTGTGCTGATGAGCTCTGCATGGTCACCTGTGCTCTCCACGCTGAGCAAACAGGAAATGAAATTCAAACGTTCGCGGGGCTTTTCCTGTCTACCTGGCCAGTGCATCTGAGATGAGAGTGCTGTCCAGAGCGGTCACAATGAAGCACTGTGGGATAGCTCCCGGAGGCCAATAATGTTGAATTCCGTCCACACTACCCCAATTCCGACCCCCTAAGGCCGATTTTATCGCTAATCCCCTTGTCGAGGTGGTGTTAAGAAACCGGTTTAAAGGGCCCTTTAAGTCAAAAGAAAGGGCTTCGTAGTGTAAACGTGTCCAGGCTTAAGTCGATTTAACGCGGCTAAAGTCGACCTAAACTCGTAGTGTAGACCAGGCCTAAGATCACACAGGAAGCCTGTGGCAGAGCAGGACCTTGAACTGTTATCCCCCAAGGCCTAAGCCAGTGACCTAGTCACTAGACCATCCTTCCTTTCAAGTCAACTTTGCTCTTTTGGCCCCTTTCTCTTGTTGTGTTTGCTCATCGTAGCCTGAAGGTAACAACTCAGTGCCCATGCCCCTTGACCAAGACTAGGAAGTTGCTGTAGGAGCCAGAAACTCATCTTCCTTAGCGGTTCTGTATTCTCTTTTCTTTGGGGACATCAGTGTGAAATTACTCACACAACAGTAATCTTAACAGGAACAAGTTTAATACAAGCAGAGAGAAATTGGAATTAAAATGAAATCAATGATTGGTTTAACATCCCAGATTTACACTTTTCCTAAAATAACCTACACAAGGCATTCTCAGTTTATTTACAGAGAAAAAAACGAGAAGAGAGAATAGCTTACAACTCACGAAAGCAATCTGCTTTCTGACCCCCTTCTGGCCAGAATATCAGTAAGACTGGTGTTCCCGTAAGCAAGATTTTTCTTTTGTCACGGACTATGAATTATTGACAGAAGCTCAAACCTTCCAACACAACATTCTTAAGTAAATTGCTGACTTGGGGTTTGTAACACTATTCCAAAAGTGAGTCTGGACGGGCCACTGGGCACAGAGGAGGCTTTACTATCCCCTAAGACAAAAGAGAACCAAATTCTGTGCTGATCTGCTCCCTGTCTAACATCATTAACCTTGGTATGACTGGACAGAGTGAGAGTCAGTAGAAGCTGGCTCCAAAAGTGTTGCCCTCACGATCATCTTGAGTACACAGCCATTTTTGAACCTGTGTCTGTGGCACAGAGTATCTGAGTCACAATTTGCTTCCCTGTCTGCTCCTGGGACAGTGCAACAAAGATAAATGGTTTATCGCAAGATAGGGCTATAGTGCCTGTAGTTGGCTGCATTTCAGAAAGATACCCACCTTTTTCCTTATTGGCGCCACATTTTAAATTTTTCATAATATGAATCCAAGCAGAAACTAATGGCATTTTGAACTTATTTAAAGTTTAACTTCAAGTGACCTGGCTGCTGGTGAGTTAGCAGCAGAGGGAGGTCTGAAAAAAAATCCTGTTTTTGTGAATACAGTTCTAGATATCAGGTTATGTGTGAATTTCTAATGAGAGTATGTTCCAGTTAAAGTGACACGGTGTGGGCTTCTTTTGGAATCTGCTGCTGCAGATTTCCATGACGAATGGCATTCTAGGTTCTGTGGGTTCTGAAGAGATTGTCTGTCTGGCTGTTGATTCAAACAGTGAGATCTCCATCCCTGCAGTCAGTCTCTGGTTTGTACCTTTTGAAACACCCGCCTTCACTCTCCCACTTATATCTGAACACAATTAGTACAATATGACCACTGATGCTGCAGGCATTAGAGCACTTCCGTGCTTGTGAAGCCTGGGGTGTGCAGTATTCATATTCTGGTAGAAAGAAATTAATTTAAAACAGATAAAGAAAATACCAGGAAAGGTTCATTAAGGCTGTATCCCTACTATAAATTTTTAACATAGTGCCTTGGATCATGCTTCATAATGGTAGGATATTAATACAGATTAATAATTCAACATTTTTCTACAGAAAATCAGATTATTTACCAGTCAGGTTTTCAGGCTGCTTATTTAGTTAGTTTTTATTGGCAAACTCCTTTTCCTACCCTCATTCTAACAGAGAATAAATGAATACAGTTTTGTTGTTTCCCTCCTTGTCCTGGCCAGGAATTCAGTAATGTCACCTATCAAGCTACTGTTCTACAGATAGGTGGGTACATGTTCCCCTCCCAGTGACTAACCAGCAGGAGGGTAAAATATGCTCTGCAAAACTCAGCCAGTTTGAACTTCCATTGGATAAATTACACTTGCATCTCTAGCTGGAGGAGCCATGGTACACATGGTGACAGGAGTGTGATCTGTGAAGGGGAGAACGCACAGGCTGTGAATATTTGGTCATCCCTACAGATCAGCTTCCCCTGTCTGGTTTTTCTTTCCTCACAAATGGGGCAGAAGACACAGAAGGAAAATAGGGTGTGTAGCAGCATGGTAACTTTTGTACATACATCCAATTGGAAATCCACCTGGTATGGGGGTCTGGGGAGGAAGCATATTACCCAGGGGTGGCTGCTTACTGGTTCTGCCTCATGCCAATCTCACGTGCAGCCCAAAGCCGTGCAGTCCTGACTACACAGCTGTCATGTGAAATGTCTCCTGTTGCTCCTGTGGCCAGAGAGGTCATGATATGGAGGCCCCACTCCCCCTTCGCTCATGTTTCCAGGATATTTTCCCACAGTTTGCTGTCTACCACACTGCCTGGCATTGAGGCCCACATGGCCCTGGGTCTGCAATATATCCTGTCCAGGCAGGCTGCCTCTGAATTTACAGACCTGTTATTGCTCAATCTCGGGTGGCTGAACGCCACTTGTCCCTCTAAGAAGTTGGACGCCGACCGGGATTTACAGTGACTATTAACTGAATTTACAGTGACTATTAACTCTGGGCAGTCCTGTATTTATAGTGGCAGTGATATTGATGGATTTTCTATCTGGGGGATATTCTCCACCAATTTATCAGACTTTAAGGTGCAGTAGGTGAAGTGCTGAACATACACTTCTTTATATGGTCTATGCAATAAAAAACAAAACATTTTCTATGAGCAATCACCCATTCCAGGGGCCTATTGTCACAGCCAAGTCGGGTCAGCCAGACCTAGTATTTAGAGCCAGACTCTACAATCACGAGACAGGAGTCAAGAGTCAGCTGGTTCAGGATAGTAGGCGGTCAGAAGCCAGAGGCAAACTGGAGGTCAGGTACCACATGTCAGATACCAGGAGTCAAGCTGAGTCAGGATGCCAGGAAATCAAGCAATGGGAGCAGGAAGCACACAGTCCAGAGTAAGGTGGAACCCAGATGTTCAGCTTCCTGTTCTGGCTGAAGTAGGGCCTGTAGGTCAGTCACCTGCCCTGGGACTCCTCCAATTAGGCATCAGGGTAGAGCCAGGCACTGGGGCTAGGCTTCATGGGTTGGAGGTAAGCTATTGTCAGCAGGCTGCTGGATGGAGGGATGGTGTACAACTACCTCCAGGAACATTGTGGGACGGGTTTGTGACTCATGGGTGATGACACCTACGGTCATAATGAGATAGATACTCTTCTCTATTACGACTAGCACCTGGCTCACAGCTTTGTGCCTCACAATACACCTGAGGTGTTGCATAGTGCACACCCCATCATGCATTATTCATGTCATATAAAAACTAAGCTCAGAATTTCCATGCAAAAAGGCTTTATGAATAAAAAATGATTTCAGGCTCCATTATAGCTCGTGCATTATTAATAATGTTAGAAAATGCTGCTGAGCAAGTCTGAACTGTATCGAGTGCAAAAGAAAAAAGCATGGGTAAGTAGAGTTTTCAGAAAAAAGCCTAAATACCTGATTTAACAGACACTTAGTTGGATGTAAAAGCTGGACTTAACAGACATATCTTTCCCCCCTAGATAGGCCTCATTGTTCTAAAGCATATGAGCACTGAGGAAATGTTATTCAATGTCCAATTTCAACATAGTGTTGAAAACGTGGGTGTGATGGACTGACAGCTGCTTGGGGGGAGGAGAAGGGGAGGTTATGTGGAAATCAGAAACCCTGACAAAAGCCTTGAGTTCCATTGCGAGCCACTGCAGTCAATAAAGGGCAAGAAGCCTGCCATGAAGCTATGGGGGGGTCTTTTACCACAAAGAAAATGTTATCACAGGTCATTCTTCAGTTAAATGGAATTAAAGGCCAATGGACAGGCAGTGGGAAATGAAAATGCATTAATACAGTGCAGAGGGAAAGCAGAAAATGTGTTGCATGAAGAAACTGTTGTGAATACAGTACCTTTAACACAGACCCAGGCAACAGCTCTCTGAAATGGCTTCAGAATCTACGTTTTCTTCTTTAAAGTTTAATAGATAGACTATTAATAGACAGGCAAAGAATATTTTAAAGTACAGCCCCATAGTGCAAACTCTTTCACAGTTTCTGTCAAGTCACATAGACTTCTGCTAACTTGTTCTTCCAGTGCATTTGGAAACATATGGGGCCACAGTCCCCTCTTGCTCACACTCATCCAGCCCCACGGATGTCAGCAGAGTCACTCTTGAGCGTCTGAGAATAGAATTTGGTGTGTGGACTATTGATCCTTTGAATCTTTGCCTGGTAGAGGTATACAAAAAGCACTTTTCATGTAAGATGAGTTCATCATGGCTTTTGCTGATGTAGCTGGGACAGCACCTTTTTAGTTTACCTTATTCCTAGAGACCAAGAGGGTTCTGAGCCTCAACTGTGAAAATGGGCAAGATGCACATAGAAGATGCCATGCTTTCAAAATTAGGTTGTGCAATTGTACACATACATTTGTGGGCGCCTAATGTATATTTAAAGGGAGAGGTAGTCCCCAGGGGCAGATGTACGGGTCAGCACAAGGTCAGCAAACATGCAGTATGGGGTCCAATGGTCACATCGCCTTAGGCTTTTTAAAACATAACAAGTGTAAAAAACCCCACACCATACAACAAAAATCACAGGCCTAAACAAACGTGGAGTCTCACCCAAATTGCGTTGGCGTGCGTATCTCCCATTATTGGAACCTCGCACCATGGTTACACTTTTCCTTGGCAAATTGTTCTGTGAAGCTCTCCAGCTCCAACCTTGCTATCTCGTCTTTCCCAACTGCACGGAGACCAAGGTCACTCGGCCATGTCTGTGATTATGTTGAACACATATAGTCTTAATGTGCTCATTCAATGTTCACCACTAGCCACTCCAAATGGTATGGTGAGAAAGAGTTGACACAACATTTCCATTTCTGGTAAAACTTCATCAGGAGAACTTGATACTATGAAATTCAAGTAGCTCTGGACATCAGGTGACAAACCTCTGTGTCTTTTGTAAAATAATACATCTTGAAAGACAATCTTGTGAACCAAGTCTAAAGAAAAATATAAGTATTTTCCCATATTAACAAAGCACAGCAAAATGGCCATTTGCTCAACAAGGCTAATATCCATGGTTGCATCTGCAATGACAGTAAAAGCTTACCTTCTTTGCAGCTATTAAATATGTAGCTCTGGGTGTCTATTTAGAATATACATATAAATTAATCAGTAATTGTCTTGCTTAAGTATTGGATTCTCATGGTGTCACTGATATGTTGGGCAAAAGTTGTATTGTGTCTGAGCATTATGTAATGATGCTCAAGTAAATATGACAGGTGTTGTTCTCCAACACTTCACGGGTGGTTGTGGAAAGGGAAACCTAAACTAGTTAAAGTTTTGACCGTGTCTAAAATGTTTACTTCTTGATGTTTCTGAATATTTTCAGATGCTTGTTTTTCAAAACATGCATTGATGCTATGACCGTTAGTGAACTATAGTGCTTCCACATTGACTGCAAATGTTGTTTGCTCCTCCCATGAACGAGCAATGACTTTAGCTTACTCTTCCAATCATTGAAACTTGTTACCTATGTTGATTTTCGGGATTTTGTATCTCCAAACAACCAACAAATGTAACACAATGAATAATATGAAAGATATGAATATGCTAGCCACTTGACATGCAAATCTTTAGTGCATTTTTCATTCTTTAAAATGAAGATGAAAAATAGCGGTTTACAGGAACAAAAAAGGAACTGTCCATTTGGCATATCACTCTCAATGGGCTGGCAAGGACCAATCTGTACAAGCATACACAGTGGGTCAGGTGATAAAACTGAATCTTGAAAGTGACTTTTATCAGATGGGAATATCAAACTTGTTTCAGCAGAAAGACTGCTTTGCCCAGCTTTATTGTTGACCTGCTCATCTACATGGCCTTGGTTTTGTTCCTTTCAAGTTCATCTACAGTGTATTTGGTTTTTTTGGGTTTAAGATCATCTGTTGGATCTTTGCAGTGCTTACTTTGTTATGAAAGAGGTGCCAGGGCTCAAGCAATTTTTTTACTTTCATAATTGATGCGGCAAGCCCAGAGGTGCCGGGACTATGAACTGCCAAGCCTGAGGTGCCAGGGCTCAGTCCTGGGACAAATCAAGCAGCGGAGCTTTGGCTTTGTTGGTTAACATAAGAACGGCCCTACTGGGTCAGACCAATGGTCCATCTAGCCCAGTATACTGTCTTTTGACAGTGGCCAATGCCAGGTGCTTCAGAGAGAATGAACAGAACAGATAATCATCAAGTGATCCATTCCCTGTCTCCACTGAGCTGCAGAGCCCTGTAGATGAGCTACCCTGTTAGTAACTCATCTCACAAGGTCTACAGTTGTGCTTGTTTCAAGCAAAATGTCTATGCAAATATCAGCTACTACTATAGGTGCAACTTTAGTGGTACTGCATAAATTGTTTTCCTAACTTAAACCTTCACACAATGACAGATTCATTGAGGAGCAGTACTTGACTTTCTGTTTCAGACTGCAGGGGTTGATCAGGAAGTTTACAAAACGATAATTTCTGACAGAAGATCTTTGGAGGCAGTTTATAATAACAAAATCTCTTTCTTTTCCTTTTCTAAAACTAGACTTGTAGTTGTATTTATGGTCTTCATTTTCAGATATGTTCTGGTATGAGAATAACTAAGTTGGAAGTATAGGCCTAAATAAAGTATATTTTTGTGCTGCTTAATTTATCCTTCAGTTGTGGGATAAAATAAAATGTTGATTTTCTGTGCAGAATCTACCAAATTCTACTAGCAGAATTAGAGTTGGGCTGGCTGGGGAGAGTGCTGTGGGGCTGGGGAGAGGCCAGAGCAGGCACACATATTCCTTTCAGTGTCCCACAGCCAGAGGAGGATATGGAGGCTATAGAAACAAACTACATTTCCCAACATCAGTCCCGGCAGTACTGGAGCATGCTCAGTGGCTGCAACCCCTGCAGGATAGGGCAGGAAACTCCTACTACTACCCACCACTGCTGGGAATGATCAAATGCAGTGCGATTTTGCCAGGGCCTTATAGGACAGGTGGGTGTGGGTCTCCTAGTACCCCTTTAAAAATGGGGGCTGATGGCCAGGGCGGTGAGACACATGCAATCCATGCAATTGCATCAACCCTGAGGCAGCAAGGGGGACCCTTGCCAGGGTGACTGACTCAGTTACCTGAGAGGGCAAGGCCCCAGATTCAAGTGGGGAGAGATGCCAGTGGCAAAGGAATAGCTGGTGCCGCTGCTCAGGAGCCCGTGCACTTGAAGGGACCCTTCAGGTTCAGGTCTGCTTGGCTGCACAACATATGCCCAGCACAGGCTGCTGCCATTGTCTGCAGCCTGCTGGAACCACTAGGAAGAGCAAAGTGCTGGTCCCCACTGCCCACATTTGAATTTGCCTGGGGATGGGGCCTCCAACGTGGTGACTCTGCCATCAATTCTGATTAGCAGGACCACCAATGGCAGAGACTCCATTATGGTCAGAGGCTCATTCTCCCATCCCACTGCCCAGGCAAACTGAAATAAGGGCAGCAGGAACCTTTATGCTGCTCTTCCTAGAATCTCTGGCTCCGACAACAACAGTTCTGGCTTTGGCAGGAGCAGTGGAGCAGCAGCACTGGTGCAGGGCCCAGGCCAGAGCGAGCAAATGGCACGCATGGAGCTGGATGGTGGGTGGTGAGCAGAGCAGGGGTGCAGAGGCAGGTACAAATGTGGAAGTGGGCAAAGTGAAAATTTATTTAAATATGGGACATGTGATGGCATTTGGGAGGCCACAATGAAACCCTTTTTGTTACTCTGCCACTGGCAGATGTGAGAGGGAGACAGGGGAGTCCAGACCACTTGGGGTCTGGTCAGTATATGCTGACCTTGCTGACTGTTAAATCTGCCACAAGTGGGGCCCTAAGTGTCTGCAAACACTTGATTTGTGCATGCACATTAGGTGCATGAAATATAAATGTACAGTTGCACCCAACTATCTTTGAAAATCTGGCTCATGCAATACAGCCAAATAATAATGATGTTTTGTACTACAATAGCACGTGCAGCCCCCTGCAGAGATCAGGGCCTTATTGTTCTAGGCCCTGTACTAATATGCAATAAAATATGGTCCCTGCCCCAAAGAGTTCACACTATAAATAGCGGGAGGGGAAGCCACCACAAGTGGTACCAAGGGACACTCCCTTGATATGCCCATTCAAAGTTTATCTCCACTCCCACATGCCAAGATGAGACTTCCTTGGCCCCATCCAGCCCCTTTCACCCATTATGAGGTTCCTACATCAGTGCCAATTCTCCAGGTTCAGCATAAACTTGCTTTTCAAGTCAAATGCAGTTCGTTCTTAAGCACTTGTGAACTTTGGTCTTCCCTGTGACTCCTTTGGTTTTCCCTAGCTCTGCGTCTGGCCCCCAGAATCCTCACATTTCTATGACTCTACCAGCATGCATCTCTCACGTGCTGGCACCAGCTCCACTGTTACAGTGCTTAATGGTCAGCAAGCTACCAAAGAGGAAGAACATCAAGTTTGTCCAAGGAGGGTGTGGTGAAGTGGCTGCATGTATCTGTCTATGCAGTGCAATACTCAGCACTCATGTGTGGGCCACGAGGCCTTGTGGATGTGCCTGCATCTTGTTGCAGACTACATCCCTAAATGCCCTTTCCCCTGGAGCTAAGGCTGGAGGGCTGTTTTCCTCCACTCAGAATGACTACTGCAGGCAGAGAGATTATCTTTTCTTGATATTTATGAAGCTGATGTAAAAACAGATGGATAATCACTATAGCAACTTAATAACACCCCAGAAGAGAGTCATTCAAAAACATTCCATGATCAAGACCCTGATCCTTATAGTCCTCACTTTCAATCGCCTCAGCGATTTTTTTCTTCTGGTGCAATCAGGCAAATTCGATGTGGGCCTATAAAGCTAAGTGGACTGTCCCAAGCCACTAAGAAATGTCTGCATTTGTGCATGTGAGAATTTAAGAAAGATCGTGTATCCTGATTTATTGTATTTTGCTAAATGGCATCACATACATCCTGTCTTGCATTTCAAGCTTAATATATTCAGATAATTACATGTTGTGATGCGACCTTTAGAAAAGGTATTGATATCAGTTTTTTCCAATTAACTTGTTCATCTGTGTTTGTTTGGTGAATTGCACCATGCATGTTGTATACTAGCCTTCTGTACTGTCAACATTATCTTGTTCTGCGGCTCCCTATATGATATCGATCATTACAATAACTATTGGAAGATGGAAATAAAAAGAATTTGAAATTTTAAAAAATATAACAACTGTGAAGAACTTTTGAATGAGGAAAAATATCTCAAAGAATAAAGCCTGCTCTAGTGTCGGAGGCTGTGGCCATCCCTCCCTATCAGTCTCAGAGGGAGGCCACACTCCCTCACTCTTGGGCCCCTTCAAGGTAATGATTGCTGTGGGGAAGGGGGAACTAGCAGTCTCTAAGGCCCTGGCTTTCTAGGCAGAGCCAAGCAGTCTGTAGTCTAGAGCTCTGACCCCAGGCAGGGCGGAGCACCAAATGGCATAAGGGCTCAGGCCCTCAGGCAGGGTGGAGCACCAAACAGTCTAGCCTGGCATTCTGACTCAGGAAGATGACAGACAAATGCAGGCCTCTTAGCCTAAGGTGTGGAGGCTGCCACCCCAGGGGGTGGAGGTTGGTGACAGGGGGACCCAGGTCCACCCTACTCCACTGGGTCCCAGCCCAGTGGCCACTGGGTCAGCGGGGATCTGGCCAAAACCCACTGGCCATGATTCTGACCACACAACCGGACTATAGTCTGGTATCACTACTTCCTATGACCCCCTCACTCTGTACCTGTGTCCCATGGGTATCTTCCGGCTCCCCAGGGTACACTGCTAGCAGCAGACCCAGAAGCCCCTTGGCATTCTCATCGACTGGCATCTCCAGCAGTCCCTCTGGGTCCTCAGTGCTGTAGAGGTCCCCATTGGTTTCAAGCCCCAGGAACAGGCTGGAGGCATGTCTCGTTCGGCAGCTCCAGACCAAGTGAGCTGCAGGGTCTACCTTTTATACTTCCTGTCATGCCCCTCTGCTTCCGGTGGGGTGGGGGTGGCTGTCCCAGCTCTGCCCACCAGGGGGTGAGTGGTGGTTCCTCTCTGCCAATCACCGAGGGAGGTCACACCCCCACGCTACACCTAGCTAGAGAGAAAATATAAGGTTTCCTGTTTTCTAGAGCATAAGACAGCAAAAGACTGCTTTAAGCCTATAGCAATAGTGCAGTGCTCCTAAAGATTTAGGGCATTAGTTTAAAATCAAGATAGTATGAGAAAATAGGGTCACTGGATCCTCCTTCCAATCCCGATCTGTGTGTTTCTCCTTCCCTACCACAGGAGATATTGTGTTCCCCTCCTCAGGGACAGATAATAAAGTTATTTGGGGCTATAACAGCTTTGTTGATCCTGTCTGAAGCGGCAGACTAAGGGTCTGAACAAGTCTATAATACTGCATTACTGTGAACAACAAGAAAATCTTTTTCAAGGTCTAGTGATGTAGTTAGGATGCTTATATTCAAGTCATTTGAATATGTAGTTTCCAAAACATTTGCCCTGGAAATCTTGAGGGTTCATATTCTCTCATGATTTCCAGCATTTCCTGAGAATTGGCTGGGGTAGAAATAGTTCAGGAACAGGCTGTAGGATATTTCAGATAATAACTAGTGAAGGTTCTTAACACTTATGTAGTGTTTCCACCTGCAGGCCTCACACACTTTACAAAGGAGGATAAGCATTTAAATTGCAGAGTGAGAAACTAAGACACTGAGTGCTCCAGGGACTTACCTGCAGTAACAAAGCAAGAAGTTGTTGGCAGAGCAAGGAATAGAATGATGGACTCCCAGTCAGATGACCAGACCACTGGACGTTACTGTCTCCCTTCTCGTCCCACTTTTGATCTTGGCTGAAACTAAAAATCTCTGGGGATGGAGGGGAGAGAAGGGGGGCGGGCACATAAAAACAAAATTAAAAATTATCCAAAGCGCTCCTTACTTAAAAATCTCCATATTCATGAGTGCTGTTTGGACTAGGGCTCTGTACTCACAAATCAGGCCAACAATGAATGCCAAGATGAGCCCCTTGCAACAAACAGCAAACTCTTCCCCACTCAGCTGCTGTCTGAATGAGAGGAGAAATTCTAACTTGTTCTTTTAGTGACTGGCAGAGGAGTACAAAATCCTTTCAGGTTGGCTCTGAACAATACCATAGCTTTAATATTCCTAGGCAAGTGGCTAGGGTGCAAGGATCCCCCCCCCCTGCACCCCGTGGAAGGAATGGGTACAATCTTGTTCCTTTTTGCTACCTTTCCCCACAGAAGCTAGCTAAAGTGAGATGGGCCATGACAGAGCTTGGCGGGAACACACACTGCCTTCCTTGGAATGTTGGCAGAGCGTGGCCCTGCAGTGTGTACTCACCAGAAGCCTCCATGAGCAATTCTGGTTGAGGCAGCCACAATATCTCCTGGGGATACCTGCTACAGAGAGGCCCTCTCATGCCTCCTCATCCCTGGGCTGTAGCATAAAAGCGACAATCTGGCCCTATACACTTAAGACAAAACGGAATGAAAAACAGAGTGAAAAAAGATGAATGTTTGCAATTTCCTCTCCTCCCCATCTGTTTTTGTAAAAAAAAAAAAAAAAAAGTTAAGATGGAATTTTTCTAGCAGCTCAGGACCAAAACCAGGCTCCATCCCTGCAGAGTTTCACTTCACTAGAGATGCTGCACTACAGACAGCGTTGCTCTGTACCTGTGAAAATGCAGTGGCCATCTCATAAAGCAGCAACAACTGAACAGTCTCTTGGTTCCTCTGTCTTTTGATCTAAATAAGGGAACTGCACATAGTTCAATGGCTTGAAGCCATTGTATGCTGCAGCTGTGCAGTCCATATTGGTACATCCTCCAAAACATTCATTTAGTTGAGAGTCTGGAAAATGTCTGCAATTTCTTGCTCAATTGTCTAAAACCATGTGCAATCAAGTAATGCACATATGTAGTCTCTCAACCTGACCCCCCCCCATTTTAAACACAAACCTGGGAATCTTCCATGGTTGTTGATGTAAACTGTGCACATCAGAAATGTTGAACTGTGAAACAGAAAGTAGATTAAATGTGACATTAAATAAATTAATTCCACATCCTTTCACACATCAAAAACTACTCTTTCTTATTCATTCCTTTTGTCTCTCACCAGGTCAGGAGCTATATGAATGCCTAGGTTTTGCAATGTGTTTACAGCCGCCTGAAGTATAAACAATTTATATTTAGGACACTAGTTCTCAGCTTGTGGGTCACGCTCTGGGTCCCCCATTTTTTTAGAATTGGAATTTAGAATTGCTTTCCATTCCTCATATCGTTGGATGTCACTGATCAGGGCTCAACTCACTTTGTCTGCACTTAGAGCGTGTTAATCACCAAACCACCAGAGTACTGTGCCCGATAACAAGAAAATGAGTTACCAATAATTCCATTTGTTGCAGCCTACTCTTCCCCCATCCTGTGTCAGGAGAGTTAGCATTACGATGCCACCTACGAGGAAACAAGGAATCAAAAGAAAGGGACATTCCTGGAAAAGAAGGATGCATGGATAGATTGCTGGGTACCAAATGTAATTGATGTTGACATTGCTAGTATGAAAAAATAGTACACAATGCTAAGGCCTGTCTAATGAACTGTGGTAATTTTGTGACTCAAAGCTCCATTATGGTTAGAGAATGTGGAAAATACCAAACCAAGCTCTGTGTTAGTTTTCACACTGAGATTCAGTAACCACTTGTGGCTTAAAGACTGAGCCTTTAGGTGCACCATTTTTGTTTGTGAAATGGGATTTGTAACTTTAACTACAGCTGACTTATCAGGGGAATTTCCCAGTTCTTTCCTTCATTTTAAATACTTAGGTTACATCCCTGCCTTGTCTTGCACAGAGATGCTAGAGAAGTGGAGGGCACAGGGCATCAGAAACTGATTTCATTGTAGTACTCCTTGAATATGCTGAAGGTGCCCCCTTTTAAAAAGTGCATTAAGGTGTGTTAGAGTGTGGCCCCTAACCCCTTTTGAGAATGTGCATTGACAGCTTGGCTCAGGGCCCTTCAGCTCAACTGGTCCCACTTTCCCCCAGCACATGTATAGTTAGGGACAGGATTATCCAACCACAAATCAATGGCGCTTTAAACTCTTATTGCAATGAGGGAGTATGAAAATATTGACAGAAATTAAGGCTCTAAAGATGAAAATCCTACCTCTAAGTAGCTATATCAATATACCCTGCTCTGCTATAGCACCACTGTAACAGGTACTCTAAGGTTTTTACTGTGGATTAATTTAATCTCCTGATACCACTCTGAAGTAGGTCATGGTTTTACTCCCATTTCACAGTTTGATAAATAATACTATTGAGAGGTTCATTGACTTTTTCAATGTCTCATGTTAAGTCATTTGCAGAGTTGGGAAATGAAACCTGGAGTGTGGGTTCCCAACACCCTGATCATCTCTGATGTTTATTACATATGCTTCTTTAAATCTGTAATCATTTTGATTGTTTAGCTCTGCCAGGAAAAGAAAAGGGAAAACCCCCACAAAAACTATTTGCACCTTCCATCAATTCTGGATTGTCATATATTTGGTTTGCTGGAGCCTCTATAGCTACATCTACAGTTGTGCACTTCCCTAAGTACTTGTCTGTGTACTCATGTGGCCAGGACAGAGACGACCCGTACCCGCTGATAATGGGAGGGTGGGGGTGGGGGGCGGAGGGCGGAGAGTGAGGGCAGCAGCTGCAGCAGATATTACTGAGCATGCTTAGTCCATGGAAGCATGCTCAGTACAAGCCAAGCAGCAACTTGGGGTAGGGTCACATGTTGCCTCTGGCCACAGACCTGTGCTAAGTGTCTGGGTATACACTATGCACAGTCATATACCCACCCACACTACCCCTTTTTGGTATGCAGTGGTAGTGCTCCTATTTCAGGGGCAGAAGAAGGGACTTTATTCCCCCCAAATGGCATGATATGTATGGTGTTTCTGTGCCAACATTTATATGAGGGAACCCGCATACATGTTCCTACTGTGACTCATGAAGCTGTACCCCAACATTGCTAATCCAAGATAAAGGGAATTCAGTGACAGACTGAGTATATGCAGAATGGTGCTGGAGTGTCCTTTGGGAGTCTGAAAGCCCAATGGTGATGCCTGTAGATTCATTTGGGTGCCAAGATAGCCAATGCGGGTTGGATTATCATGGTGTTCTGTTCTTTGCACAACAGAGGTGAGGCTAAAGGGGAACACTTCCACAGTGAGTGGGCATAGGACACATGTTTTTCAAAACCTGTGGAGGCAGCCAGATCCTACCCATGTGCATACAGCTCTTGGTTCCCAGAAGACCAGGGACATTTGTGATGCTGCATATTTGTATGTCATGGACCAGTAGGGAGCCAGAAGATGACTCAGGACTGTGTTGAGACATATTATCGTGACATTATGGTGCTGCTGGAAAAGCCCAATGAACCATTGCCATAGCTGTTGCAAGTAGGGTGACCAGAGACCAAGTGTGAAAAATCGGGAATGGGGGGAGGGAAGGAAGGAATAGGCATCTATAGAAGACAAAGCCCCACATATCAGGACTGTCCCTATAAAATCAGGACATCTGCTCACCCTAGTTGCAAGATACCTTGGTGGGTTTTGATTCCCTGCAGATGATGCTAATGTACTAACTGAAAGCAAACAGTTGGGGAAGGTAAAAACCTTTAGCAACGATTTTGTGCTGAAGGGAGTTTTAAGGTAGTTTAAGGGCACTGTTGAACAGCATTTTTGTTAAATGTTAACTGCTGTTTTCAGGGTGCTTTATGGGGAGCACTTAAGCATTGTTAAAGTACTTTAAAAAGCTCTGTAAGGTTTCAGGAGGGAAGTCACACATTTCTTCCACAGTGCTTAGAGCACTTATCAGGTGCTATGTATGATTACTTCCATGGCATGAGTACACCTATGGTTTCTAGTGGGGGTGGGAGAGGAGGGGTTGTAAATGCACCACTGTGACATTCTATACCTTGGTGGAGCGTACTGTAACCCCCATATTGATAATTTTCTTATAATCGTGATCTTACATATAAAGCATGCCTTGTAAGTATCAGGGGAAAGGTTATGATCTGCTGAAAGTCATTTCTCCATCCATATATGTATATCATTAATGCATATGCTGTAAGTTGGGGAATCAGCCAGATATTAGCTCCCCAGAGGCAACAGCAAGGAAAGTAACCAACGCCTGGGTGGGGTGTCAAACAAGCCATCAACAGCCATTGTCCAGCAAGGGAGCTACAATGCAATGACTAACCTGCATGAGGAATTGCTCAAGCTTGCTTGGAGAGACTCAGCAGCCCCCTAGACATGCCTGGACTTGTGCTTCCCAAGCATATGGACTGAGGGTATAAAACAGATAGAGTGGACACATACTGGGCCCTTTTCCTGCCCCTGCCCCCACCCCCACCTTTGCTGCAAGCAACTAACACACTGAGAAGAAGACAAGACTCCAACTGAGAAGATTGGTCCAGGTTTAAGGAACAAACCTGTACATTAAGGACTGCAATATCCAGTGGGGTGAGAATAATTGCTTAATCTAGATGTTGCCCAGTCTAATAGGATTGAGAGTGTAGACTGCGTGCTTATATTTTTTTTTCTTTTGGTAACCACTCTGACATTTTGCCTATCACTTAAAATCTATCTTTGTAGTTAATAAATCTGTTTGTTTATTCTACCTGAAGCTGTGTGTTTGGTTTGAAGTGTGTCAGAGACTCCCCTGGGGATAACAAGCCTGGTACATATAAATTTCTTTTGTTAAATTGACTAACTCATATAAGCTTGCAGCGTCCAGCAGGCATAACTGGACACTGCAAGACAGAGGTTCCTAGGGTTGTGTCTGGGACCGGAGATATTGGCTAGTGTAATTCGGTTGCACAATCCAAGGAGCAGCTTACATGCCAGAAGCTGTGCGTGGACAGCCCAGGAATGGGGGTTCTCACAGCAGAGCAGGGTAAGGCTGGCTCCCAGAGTCAAGGGTTGGAGTGACCTAGCAGATCACCGGTCCAGATAAACCAGGGGAACATCACAACCACTGTTAATTTAATTTGTTAATTTAAATTTTGTTTCCTTTGTCTGTATTGTCAATGACGTTGTTAACAAAGCCCTAAGACATTTCATTTAACTTATCTTCTGTTTTTCATTCTGGTGCTTCGCACAGGACCAATTATGTCACAACTTAGTTCACTGTAATGAACCCTTTTCTTGTTTTAACATTAGGAAATTGGTGGAAAGGTGAAGGAGTGTGGGAGGGACATTATTCATTACATTTCGTTGGCACCACACATTACAGAAATCACAGTCTTGTGCTCTGAATCCTACTCACCCATCCATAATGTGTTGAACATATCATATTGTTCATACCTGGAAAGCAAGGTGCACACAAAAGTGAAGTGAACACTAACTTTCATTTACATATAGACCATATAGACCTAAAACAGTTCGTACCAGAAACAAATGAACACCCCCCGCCCCCCAAAAAAGTCAAATTACCTCAGAAGTGGGCAAACATTAATGTTCTTTAACAGGTCTCCTCACCCTTCCTCTCCTCCTCAGCCTGAAAAGGTAGGAATGGAAATGTTGTACAGAGGGACAAATGGGGGCATCTCCTGCATGAGGTTTGGGGGCTGAACACAGGCTGGGCTACAGGGACATGCTCCTCCTGGATGCTTTGGAGGATTCCATTGTGTCACCCAGTGGGCCAGTTTACCTCTATTATATACACTGCTCTGCCTTATATTCTGCTTTATTATATTCAGCAGTAATGCAAGGAATCTACAGGCTTGTATCCTGTAAGTGATTAGCTTCAGCAGTTAGCATGAGTCTTGATGTCTATGAACTTTGGCATAGATAAACTTAGATAACTCATATGTTTTGCGGAACTGGAAGTAGAATGTAGAGGGGAATTTTGTACATAATGACATCAGCCAACCACAGAACATGAACTGACACCAGCTTCTGGAAGGTTTCGGATGGAACATCCGACCGCAAGAGTGCCAAGGCAACGAATTGACATATATGACAAGTGGGGTGAAATCATAAATACACTAACCTATAGAAGAAGGACACCTTAACATTGGTAAGGGGAGGAAATACAAATAAGGAAGAGAGGAGTGTTATATACTTGGGGGAAACAGTTTTAGGAAGAAATCACTTGAGACGCAGAGAGCTGTAAACCTTAAAAGCAGCCATTTATTGCCACACACTGAACTAACCAAAAACCAGCCAAAACTGGCTGGGCTATCCCCTAATAATCTAACTCAGTTGCCATAGCAACAACAAGATTCTATTACCATGACAACATATTCCTCCCCCCTTAATGAGAACATCCCCTAAATAAAACAAACAGTAAACTAGAGAAGGAGGGTAGACTGCCTCCGTTCCCGGCTAAACCCCAGGGAATATTTTGCCCAGTAACCGTGGGTTCACCCTAACTAAAGATCCAGCCATTGAAGAGGCCTTCTCTCTCTAGGTGGATTACGGCAGACTTCTGGTGTTGTTGCACCCGAAAGTGTGTCTTGGGTGCATGCCTGACAATGGGCTCAGGATTCGTAGCGTGAATGTGTGAGGATGTGGTATCAGCTCTTTCCGGGCAGGGTGGTATCTCTGCCGCCAGCAGTATTGGAGGGGGAAAGTCAGGAACAGGTGACTCTTGATTTGGTGTCTCGCCGGAAGTTGTGAAGTCAGGCAACTCAACTGAAGGGACTGGTATGACCTGGCAACAGCTGATCTACATGTCGCCGCCAGGTGAGATCCTCTGCAGTATGGACTGTGTAGGAAACAGGTCCTGTTTGAGCAATGACAGTGACAGGGACCCATTTAGCTCCAGAAGTATAATTCCTAGCCAAAACCGGCTGTCCTGGGCTAAAGGTTCAGTCTTTTGCTTTGGATGCACGCCTGATGACTTGATCTTGCTGCTGACAATGCACAATTTGTCGGGGGTTCAGAAAGTTTCAGCGGATCAGAGCAAGTGCTCAGCTGTTGTCCCATCATTAGAAAGGCCGGAGATGCCTTGGTCGTAGCATGAGGTGTGTTTCTGTAGGATAGTAAGAAGGTGTCCAGATGCTTTTGAATGGATAATTGTCCCCTTGCCGATTTCAAAACTTGTTTCATTGTCTGCACAAATATTTCAGCTACTCCATTGGTGGATGGATGATGTGGTGCTGACGTGATGTGGTGTATCCCATTTGCCTTCCTAAAATTTTGAAACTCCTGAGAGACAAACTGCAGTCTGTTGTCGTTCACAAGTTGTTCTGGCAGACCAAAATGATTAAAGAGTCCCCGTAGTTTTTGGATAGTACTTTCTGCAGTAGCGGACTGCAGTATAGAGACTTCTGGCCATTTAGAATGGGCATCTACCATACCAAGAACATGCTTCCTTCAAGTGGGCCAGCGAAGTAAACGTGAATATGTTGCCACTGGTTTTCAGGCCAGTCCCACGGGTGTAGGGATGCTCCCTGGGGTGCATTCCTCACATCCTGACATAACATACAAGTTCTTGCCTTCTCTTCAATAGCACTGTCCAATCCAGGCCACCAAAAATAGCTTTGTGCAATTTCCTTCATTCTCACTATTCCACAGTGACCGGAATGTAGCTGTTCTAACATCTGTGATCTCAGTGGTGGTGGGATAATGACACATCTTCCCCACAACAAACAACAAGATTGGATCGATAGCTCCATCCTCCTGGACATGTAGGACAACAAGGTCAGGTAAGACCGGAGAGGTTCGTCGAGATGTCCCATGCATCACCAGGTCCATAACTTGGGACAATACTGGGTCAACTTGAGTTGCCTTCTTTACCTGAGTAGCGGTGATGGCTGTATTCTCTACCTGTTCAAAGTAAAAGATTTCCTTCTGGGCAATATCTTGACGTTTGACTGGCAAAGGCAGCATTGAGAGACCATCCGTGTTACCGTGCAGAGTGGATTTCCGATATTTGATTTCATATGTGTGCGCGGAAAGCAACAATGCCCAATGTTGCATACAACTAGCAGCTAATGGAGGAATGCCTGTGTGAGGTCCAAAAATTGAAGTCAGAGATCAATAATCTCTGAGAAGAGTAAATTTCTGTCTGAACAGATACTGATGAACCTTCTGAATTCCCGAAAACGATTCCCAATGCCTCACGTTCGATTTGGGCATAGTTAGTTTCTGCTTTGCTTAGAGTGCATGAAGCAATAGGTCTCTCTTCTCCCGAAGGCATAATGTGTGACATGACTGCTCCCACTCCATAAAGGGAGGCATCGCAGGCCAACTGTAGGGGTAAGGATGGATCAAAGTGCGTCAGAACTTACAGAATTTAGCAATGCACCATTAGCTTTGTTAAATACAGTATCACAGGCTTCAGTCCACTTCCAAGCCTTGTTCTGCCCAAGGAGTTCATGAAGTGGTTTTAGCAGTGTGGCTAACTGTGAGATGAACTTTCCATAATAGTTCAATAGTCCTAGAAACGAGTGAAGCTGGCTAACATTTTGAGGAGAGGGAGCCTCCACAATAGCCTTCGCTTTTGCAGGGGCCTTACAAAGACCCTTAGCATCAATGATGTGTCCCAAATATTCAACAGAGGGCTGGAGGAATTAACACTTGTCTTTGCAGATTTGTAGGCCATACTCTTCCAGTCTTTGTAGAGTAGTCTCTAAATTCTTTAGGTGATCCTCTTCATTCCTTCCAGTGACCAGGATGTCGTCCAGATAGCACTGGACTCCTGGCAAGCCACACAAGATCTGGTCCATAGCCCTCTGGAACAGGGCAGGAGCAGATGTTATTCTGGCAACAGTATCGATAAAGCCCCTTATGCATCACAATAGTCAACAGCTCTTGGGACTTTTCATCGACGTGCATCTGTAAATACGTTTGACTCAGATCAATCTTACTGAACTTTTGTCCCCCAGCCAGGTCTGCGAAGAGGTCATCGATGCGGGGAAGCGGGTATTGCTCTGCACACAACACCGTGTTGACAGTGACTTTAAAATCACCACAAATCCAGAAGGAGCCATCTTTCTTCACTATTGGAACAATAGGAGTTGCCCGTGGGCTATGGGTAACTGGCATTAGGACTCCATTTGTGCCCAGGCGCTCCAGGTCCACTTCAACTTTCAGCCTGATGGGATATGGCACAGTTCTGACTTTCAGATATTTTGGTTGACTATCAGGTTTAATGTTCAATGTCACAGTGATTCCCTTCATACTTCTCAGATCCTCTCCAAAAACAGCAGCATGTTTCTTTAGTATAGTGGTCATACCGGTTTCTTCTTTAGTCATTTGGTGCACTTCTGCCCAGTTCAGCTGAATCTTCCTAAGCCAAGACCTACCCATTAAGGCTGGGTAATTACCTCTCACCACAAACGGTGGCACTTTAGCAGCCTGTCCATAGAGCTCCACCTTAACATCAATAGTGCCCAAAATGGGCACCGCTTCTCCCATATACGTCTTCAGAACAGTTTTTGTTGCCTTAAGCGGAAGATGCTATAGCTTTTCTTTATACACAGTCTCGGAGACCAGTGAGACGGCTGCACTGGTGTCCAGTTCCATGCGTATAGGTTTGCCGTCCAACAACGGAGTTACCCAGTATTCATGTGAGCCCACTGCTAAAGACAAAATGTGGAGTGGCACTTCTTGCGATGAGGTGTCTCCTTGGTCATCCTGGGTTGGCTCTAGACTATGCAGATTCCCCTTTTTGGTCAGCCAGACCACAGGCCTCTTTTTCTTTTGTTTACAGGCACACTCCATGTGTCCCTTTTTGCCACAGTGTCGACACACCAGGTCCTTACACCACCATTATGATGCATGGTGATTCGGCTTACCACAGCGGTAACATTCCTGACCCCACAGTTTTGTGGGTAGGTTCTTGTGATACCTTATGTACCCTAGGGGATGTACCCTAGAGGATGTAAGGTAAACTGAGCTCTGTCAATAGACATTTCCGTATAGCTTCACTGTGCAGGCCACACACTAACCTGTCATGTAGGGCGTCAGTTAATATCTCCTTAAATTCATGGTGTTCCGCAAGCTTTTTCAAAGTTGCTACAAATTGTACAACTGTTTCATCTTCTTTTTTATCTCTTTTGTGGAACCTATACCTTTCAGCAATTACCAATGGTTTTGGAGAAAAATGGGACCCCAGGATTTCCACAATATCACTGTAAGATTTGGTCACTGGCTTAACAGGGTGTAGTAAGCTGCGTAGCAGGGAGTAGATCTTAGCCCCTACAACACTTAAGAATATTGGCAGCTTCTTCTCTTCTGTAATGTCATTTGCAATAACAAAAAGCTCAAAATGCTCAGTATATACGTGCCATTGTACTATAGTCTCCTCAAAAGGTTCCAGCGGCCTCGTAAGTGTAGCCATGGTATTAGTTTCAGTTTGTACTGTCAGCGCAAACAAGCCAGTTCTCACCCCCTTCCAACAGCAAAAAGATTGTTTTGTTTTGTATCTTGACTTCTACTTCCTTCTGCTGCTGGGGCAGCACAGGAATCCCATCCTCGGCGCCACGTTGTTATATCCTTGGGGGCAACAGTTTTAGGAAGAAATCACTTGAGACACAGAGAGCTGTAAACCTTAAAAGCAGCCATTTGTTGCTACATACTGAACTAACCAAAAACCAGCCAAAACTGGCTGGGCTATCCCCTAATAATCTAACTCAGTTGCCATAGCAACAACAAGATTCTATTACCACGACAACCAAATACACAACAGGGAGAAACCCCTATTGAATATGCATTAGACATGGTAACGTCAGCGTAACATATTATAAAAGTGGCATTCCAGCCTGGGGGCAGTAGGAGAGAGATGAGGAGGGTGACAGAGATGAGGAAGATAATGACTAACATTTCAGGTTGTTCTGCTAGGGATGGTGTGAGTATGGATGTTCAGATGTACTTTCTGTATTATCTTTATCTACCTTACTGAGTTAGAGTTTGTGTGACTTTGCTAAATGTATTAATACATTATTTATTTGTAAATATAAATGAGTTCCTATAGTGTGAGTGTTGCACCTGTGCACATTGGGGTTCCCAACTATACAATAATTTTATTAATACTGGGCCTGATCTTGGGACGAGAACCTGTTAACCCTCAAAGTGATAACTGGGAATTTTTATTCATAATCTATAGATCAAGCTACAATTGCCAAGGATTTTGGGTGCCTGCAGAGGATGTTGTGCTGGGTATCCAGCATGCTCTCATTGCAGTTTTCCAGGCCCCAGAATGGAAAAGAGAAGTGGCTTTCCAATCCTGTGGCAGACATCTGGCCACTTATGCCAGAGAGATATGTCTCCTAATGATCACCCCTCTCCGTAGGGCTGAGTGGAGCTGTTTGATGAACTATGAATGCGGACCAAGCACATTTGCCCTGGTGTTCCACCTGAAGAACCAGCTTGAATTTCTGTTACACCAAAAGTTTGCTAAATTATGCTTATAGGACTAGGTGGCAATCCTAGAGGAAATTTATTGTATTCTATGCTAGCAGATTGAGTTCTCTTGGAAGAAGAAGAGATAACCAGAGAAAATGTCCAACCTTCCACCCCAATCTCCCTGCATCAGTGATCCAGCCCCTGTGTCCAGAGAACTACATTGAAAGAGACGGAGAAACAGAGTGACTCCAGAAGTGTATTTTCTTCCCTGATCTTTTGGATTAACGCTGCAAGCCAGTTACCTCTCCACTGCTAAGGGACATGGCACTGTGTTTGTGGAACTGCTGGAGTGGATGCTTCACCCACCCCTCTTCTGCAGAGTGACTCAGCACTGGGAGAGGCCACACACCAGGCACTGGGAAATGGTAATAAGCATTTCTAAGGGTCGCGGGGAACAAACCACTCTGACTTTCCTCGGACAAACTTTCCTCAGTTCCCTTTCCTTTCCCAGACATAACAGGACTGCAGAAAAAGCCACCAACCAACCACCCCCACCCCTCTTGTGTGTGGCTCTCATTCATAAAGGGAAGGAAAGATGGGAGTAGGAGAGGGGTGGCGTTGGGTCTTTGCACAAAGTGCCTTCACCCAGACCCTTTTAAAATTCATTCCCTTCCTTCCTCCTTTCCTCCCTCCATTTCCTCCCTGTTTTGCACTGCCCAAGGGCTATTGCTTTCAGTGCTGGTTGAGAACTGCACAGATACAGGACAAAGGGACTGTTATAGGCTCCGCTAAATGCTTTACAGTGGTTCATAGGATTTCAATAAAATCATTGATTTACAGCCATGTGCTGCTCCTGGTTCATGTTGCAGTGGAGTGGTGGGGGAGGGGGTGGTGGTGGTAGAGAGGCTCTGGCATGTGACAGTGTAGCAAGAGAGGATGTTGTTGGGGATGGTGGGGGTCCATTGGAAAAGAAAAACTAAAAAAAACTTACCAGCCTTGAGTTCTGGTTCTTGCAGTAACTTTGGGTCCTCAGGCTCCTGGGGCAGGACTTCCTTAACTGGGTTCACCAGATAGAGGTGCAGAATCATATGCTCCTCTCCCACTGGCGCCTCATTGCCCTTTCCCTCATCAATGTCCCATCATACAAAGGCCAGCAGGATGGAGGAGGAATTCAAGAGTGACTTCGGACTCTGTACATGCAGTTCTAGAGAGCACCTGGTGTAAGCAACCTGGATGTAGGTGGTCTGGCCTAGCAGTCACAACCGGGCTGAAGTGTGCACACAAGGTAGTCACCGAGCAGCAATTGGAGGAATTGCAAGAGCCAGGTCCCATAAGCAAGAGTCAGGCCAAGGTGGAGACCAGAGATCAGAGGCAGTACCTGGGTAGAATCGAGAGGCAGGAATCAGGGTCAGAATCAGCCTGGAGTTGGAGGCCGGAGATCAGGAGATCAAGCAAGTCTGGCATTGCAGTGGGCTGAAGTCTGTGTGGTTGCCCAGACAACTTCCTGGGACAACCACTGGGGTTAACTAGGGAGCTTGGCCTATCAGATGGCCACATGGTACCATCATTCTGCATCTTTTGGACAGTACTTCCTGTGGTGCCTACTCTCCACAGTGCTCCCTGGCTATACCTCTGCCTGGCTTCTTGGTGATACTGTGGGAACATCAGCTGTCCCGACTCTGCAGACCCAGTTTCTAGTTTCCAGATCCTTACACCCTGTCCAGCTCAAAGCATGGGCATGTGCTAAGTCCCCTTCCAGAACAATTGTTGGAGTCCTTCGTCCTTCGGTACAGAAGTCACAGGACCTTCATGTGCTCCAAGCACTGGGACAGAGTCTGGTGAATGCCACCTTCTCCAGCCTCTGTGAAATCTCCTGCTACAGGTGTATGCTCCTGCAGGTCCAGGCTAACTCCTGGAGGATGGTGTCCTCTGACCACACATTGATCAGCACATGGGTGTGCTCCAGAGACTAGGTGCCTACTCTCAGACCATGATCACCTGTACTGATCAATAGATTTCAGCAGAAAACTGTTCTGAAGTGCTCAACACAGGTTGCTACTACTGATAGCAATGGGCTGGTCAGGGACCTTTATACCTTTGGCTAAGGATCAGGCAGCAAAGGGATCAATGCATTGTGGGAATGGCCCTGGAGGACTCTCGGTAGCCGTGACCTGGTACACGCCCCTTACCCCGTCCACCATAGAATGGGTACAGGGCCATGCCATAGCAGAGACATATACACACCAACATTGCTCAGGCATGCTAGCTTTCCCACACTAAACTGTCCTTCAGCAATGTGCTTCTGATGTGGACAATAGGGGAGTTATAGCACAACAATGTAACTGATCACAATTACATGTGCAAGTTCAGACACACCCTATGTAACTGAAAATTACCAACTTTCAACTGCAGGTGGCAGCAGTTTCTCACTCTTCCAGTCATCTTGCTTAGGTTCACATCTGAGAATTCTGGTAAAGTGCTAAAATGTTTGCTAAAAAGATCCTGTGTGTCTTTAAAACGCTTGGGCTTCTTCTCCGACTCTGTGGCAAGGAAGGTTTTGATCATCCAGGGAAGGTTTGTTTGCTAAACTAAATCAGATATCCGTCTAAATTTGGGATGGAAATATTGTGTGAACAAAGATACATGGCAGATGGTGCAGGAAGAATACCGTTCAGAGATCACCGTAGGGTTAAATGGTTTGATATTGATGATGATGGTAATCATGGTTTAGGAGGCAAGGATGATGGTGAAGAAAAGAGATGCTAGTCACCTTTGACAGTTTACAAGAGAATAACAATGGAATCAAAAATAGAATTGGATGAGTAAAATGACTTATGTGATCTTATTGAGGTAATAAAACTCAGTTAAATATTTTCCAATAAATAATCCTATCAACTCCCATTTAAAAAATAACTTAATTTGGTACATTACGAATGCATGCCATTTGTTTCTTTATTGGGTATTTTCTATTGTCACTCATGGCTTCTTCCATCTTATCATACATTTTATGACTAACAGTGGCTCATGACTATGCAAACAAATTATTTTGCACTGAAGTGATTGTTTTCTTCATCTGTTAGCTACAGTCACTAGGCAGGTATTTGTTGTGTACAAGAACTCTGCTAAAAACATTAGCAAACATTATTAAGCATAAAAAGAAAAATGATAGCTAAATGCGCTCTAAGCCATGGGCTAATCGAATGATGCATTGTAACACGCAAGGACAAGGAGAAATGACAAGAGGAATTCAGCAGTTGCAAGCAGACTGAGCTTTGTAAAATCCCTAAAAAATAATTCAGCGAGATAAGGAGTGATTATGCACTTTCTATGAGTTCTGCTTCCTCTATGTGAGCAAGTAGCTATGAAACCCCTGGTGAAATGTATGTCATAGCTTCAGGTCCTCCTGGGAAATAAAGAATTTCTCTCTCTCATACACAGTGTTAAAGTGCTGGAAATGGGTTCTCTACTCAAACTTCATATTTTATCTCATTCATTTAGTTACTGGAAGGCTTAATTTATCCATGGATTGTTTAGAACTCTACTCAAGAATTCTGGAAATGCAGCAAGATGGGATCAATTTCCTGGCATGTGTGGACAGTTAATGGTGTCATGTTTTGGTTACTTATTGTAGGCAACATTCCTGAGCCAGAGTCACCATTGAATCACTCCAGATTTACACCAGTGTAACTCCATTGATTTTTAATTGGAAGGCAGTGAATCTCCGGAGATAGGGCACTTTACTGGGACTCAGGACACCAGTGTTCTATTCCTGGCTCTGCCCCTGACCTGCAGTATGACCTTGGACAAGTCATTTCACCGCTCTGTGCCTCCGTTTCTCCATCCATAAATTTGTGATAAAGATATTTTCCTCCATTGTAAAGTGTTTTGAGATCAATGGAGGAAAATTGCTATATGAGAGCTAGGTAATAATGGAACTACAATGGTATGAAACTGGAATAACCCATAGGTGAATTATGCCATCTGTGTCTATCTTTAAATTTCTCTGGCACTCAGAAGTGATACAGGTTGGATATATTTGTGTATAGAGGATAAATGGGCATGGAAAAGCCTTTGATAATACTTCAAAGGCCTTGACATGGGCCCTTTAAAGTACACATCTTCCAGTCCTTGGAGCAAATTGCACCTTCACATGAAAGATACTTGCAAAAGGGGATGGAGAGAACAGAACATTTGGAACTCACCAAATTCTCTTCTAATCTTCCATTTGGAAGGCAGAGGTGCAGACTCCTAACGCAAGAGATGCAGGGGAATCCACTGGACAAGGCAACCCCTAGCTTCTCCTTCTGTGAGAATTCTCTGGCTCCTCATTCATCTGCACTATCAGGTGGGATGTGCTACCACTGGTCTGGTACAATAACTATCTCTCCTCTGAGTTAGCATACAGGTATGGAGCACTGGATAATACAGCCGCAGTTGCCTGTACATCACTTTAAGATGGGAGAATGATGCTGATCTTTGCTCTCCATCCCCAACTTCCCAAATATTGTAGAACATGATCTCCAAGTCCATGGGCAGCAGCGAGGCCCAGGGAAGGTCATGATAATGCAGACGAGTCAGTACTTCCCCATCCTACACCCCATCCTCAGCCAGGATTACCGGCACAGTATTCTTATGTAGGTGATTAGACCACTTAATTCAGTCAGAGCTCCCAATGAAATCAATGGGAGTTTCACCTGAGAAAAGACAGCAGGACTTGTCTGCATGGTATTAGCTTTGAAGTATAGTCACCGTGGTTGATCGGGCCATCAACCCTCACAGAGAGAGCGCCAATCACAACATGCCATTCATGTTGTTCTAGTCATTCCTTCAGCCACCAGACACCTGATCGGCAAAGCGCACCGCAGCCCAGAACCTCTGAGCTGAAGCGATTTGCCAGCCTGAGCCTCCCAAGTGGCTGGGATTACAGGTGTGCGCCACCGTGCTCAACTTGACATATCGTAAACTTTTTAAATACGTGTGTTGACCCTTTTTCTAGAGGCAGGAGCACATTTGCACATTCTTCTTAATTATGGTGTTGTCTCATCACATCTCAGAAAAATTTATTCTTCCTCTGGGAAAACTACCTATAACTGCATGCCAACTGAGGCTGCAGGAGGCATTGGCCTAAAAGGGTGAGATCAAGTGAAACAGATATTTAATCACTGAAGTCACGCTAAAGCCCATATAATTCTATCAGATCTGCCATGCAGATTTGTGAAATTTGGCACTATTGAGCTGTTTTAGATTCTGACTGCAGCCTCCACAATCCATTTTAGCTCTTTGGGTCTAATACTGCAGCTACCCTGCAAAAGGTAGGCAGGGATTTGCAGCTCCACAGTTTATTCTTAATACTTTCCTTAGCTAGAATAACTTCTTAGCATATTTGAAGTCACTAGGTAGCTGTCTGGTTATAGGTAGCCTTTCCTCTTTATTGGAGGTTTATTATTAGTGATATTACAGTAGAACCTAGAGACTCCAGCTGAGATCAGGGCCCCATTGTACATGGTGCTGCGCAAATGCATAGCAGGAGACAGACACTGACCTAAAAAGCATACACTCTAAATAGGGAAGACAAACAAAAGGTGGAAGAGGATACAGAAGCACATAGAAGAGATGTGACTTGCAAGGGTCACAAAGCAGGTCAGCGGCAGAGCAGGAATGGAATCCAGGTATTTTGACTCAGTCCCGTATCTTATTCACTAGACTATTTTGCCCTTTGGCCATATAAAATATATGTATCGACACAATGTACTTCACAGAAATATCACTTCAGTTTGTGATACTTATTGACTAATATATCCTGGCTAGCACATAAATACATCTGTGAATAATGTGTGTTATCGGCACCATTTATATATATATATATATATATATATATATATATATAAGTATGCATCAAACACCAATAATATTAAGCATATATATTGGAGCAGGGATATAGCCTATACTTGCTTATTCCACAATCCTGTTCACTTATGCTAAGTATCGCATACCATCTTGCATTTGCTGAAGTAAGCATTTGGCACAAGCAGATTGGAAACTTGTCAAACTCAAGATACATTTGTTCTATGTCTAAGTACGTGCTGGGGAAGTACCTTCACAGATCGGTACCTGGAATGATAGTATCCAAAACAAAAATAAAGGAATGAACAGAAGAGGTGGCTACTCACCCTGTGCAGTAACTACGGTTCTTCAAGATATGTTCCCCAGTGAGAACTCCATTCTAGGTACACTTGTGCACCCTGCACCTCGATCAGCGATGTCTCATAGCAGTGTCTGCTCGGTCCATGCATGTATGCTACTCAGTCTTGTGCCTGTGTGGTTGTTATATAGTATTGTGCAGGCAAACTGCCCTCTGTTCACTCTTTACCATGAAGCCCTATAACAGAGACCTCTAAAGCATAGGGAAGGAGGGCGGGGAGCATACATGTGGACGTACATTTCAAAGAATTATAAATACTGCACTGGGAGAATAACCATTTCTTCTTCTTTGAGTAGCGTTCCCCGGGGTGCTCCATTCTAGGTGACTACTGAGTGGTTCCCTCTAATGCAGAGATGGCTTTGGAGTTGAGTCCAGTATGGAAGAAAGTACTGCCGAGCCAAACATAGCATTGGAAGTAGAGTTGTGAGTTATTGCATAGTGTCCAGCAAACGTATGTACAGAAGCCCAAGTTGTGCCTTTACATATTTCATTGATAGGAATGTTTTTGAGAAAGTCTGCAGAGGTGGAAATGGACCTCGTAGAATGAGTTTATGTGGTCGAGGGTGCTTGACTATTACAAGATTCATAGCAAGAACTAATGCAGTTGGAAAGGCTTTGTTTAGAGATTGAAGATCCATTTGTTCCATCTGCAAGTGAGACAAACAATTTGGGAGTCTTTCTGAAGGGTTTAGTCCTATCAAGATAGAAAGCCAGGGCTCTCCTGATATCAAGGGTGTGTAACAGTTCCTCTTGTTTATCTAGGTGGCAGATGAATGGGTTGGTTAACATGGAATTTGGAGGACATTTTTGGAAAAAATTTGTGGTGTGGTAATAATGTGACTTAAAATATTGTGAAAGGGGGATATACTATAAGGTTCCCTATTTCCCGAACCCATCATATTGACATGATGGCTATCAGGAATATTGTTTTCATTGATAAATGGAGGAGTGAAAAGGTAGCTATCAGATCAAATGGTGGTCTTGTAAGGCATTTAAGGACCAGACTGAGGTCTGTGTAGGATGCTTGATTGCCAGAAAAAGATTTCCTAGCCCCCCAAGGAACCTCATTGTCAATTGGTGAGCAAAAATAGAATAATCCTTTGTTGGAGAATGGAAAGCTGTGATAGTTGCTAGGTGGACTCTAATGGAGGTCAGTGACAGCCCAGAGCTTTTTAGTGATAGTCCAGTATATCTGGCAGTAATGGGGCTGTTGGTAGAATATTTTTGAGAGTACATGTAGTGAATAGACTGTTTTCTGGTGTGTAATAGTACTCTTTTTACCACCTCTGAGCAGGTTGTTTCTAATCCTGTAAACCATTGACCAGCCATGCTTTGAGATGAAGAACTCAGAGCCTGGGATGAAGGGATCTTATTGTCTTCCTGGAAGAGGAGACAAGGAGCAGCCTGGAGAGTGACTGGTGAGTAAACAGCCAGCTGTATCAGGTAAGGAAACCATGTTGATCTGAGCCAGGTCGGAACTATTAGAAAGCTTCTGGCTGTGTCCTTTTTTATTTTGAGTAGAACTTTGGATATTAGACGAGTCGGTGGGAATGCATAGAGTAGACCCGATGACCAGTGAAGGTGAAAGGTATCCCCAAGGGATCAGTGACCCAGCCTGCCTCTGAAGCAGAGCTGGGCATATTTCTTGTTCATTGCTGTGGTGAACAGGTCTATTTGGTGGGTACCCCATTGGTGGCATATGTGGAGGAGTATAATAGATTCTGTCTCCCACTTGTGGTCTTGGAAGATGTGCCTGCTGAGTGAGTACGCTGTCATATTCTGAACTCCTGGAATATAGGCTGCCCTGATAACAATGTGATTGCATATGCACCAATTCCAAAGCTTGACAGCCTCGGCGCAGACGGTGGTGGATCTTGCTCTTCCTTATCAGCTGATATAGAACATGCATGACAGGTTGTTCATTATGACCTTTAGATGTTTGCTCCGATTAGTGGTAGAAACTGGAACAGGTGTATCTGACTTCCCTGAGTTCCAGGAGGTTGATACACAGGGTGCTCTGGGCTGCGTGAGTGTCCAGATGGGCTCCCCACCCTAGCACAGATGCATCTGTCATTATGACAATCATTGGGGAAGGACGTGCAAAAGAAAATCCTGCACAAACATTGCAATCGTCTTTCCACCAATTGAGGGATTCCTTTATGAAGGTGATTTTGGAAAGTAGTGTATTTAAACTGTATCTATTTGGTGAATAAACAGTCCTGAGCCACCCCTGAAGGCAGTGCATTTGGAGTCTATACTGTAGTCTGTTATGAAAGTTCCTGCTGCCATGTGCTCCAACAACTGGAGACAGTTCTTAACCAGGGCTTGTGGGCTGAATTGCATTGTATTGGCTAAGTTAGAAAGGGCCATGAACATGTGCAGTGGGAGGTAGACTCTTGCTGCTACTAAACTGAGATGAGATCCTATGAATTGCAACTTTTGCACAGGGGTCAAAGTGGATTTTTGAATGTTTAATTGTAAGCCCATTTTGAGGAAGAGAGCTATGGCTATGAAGGTTTTCCATGAAGTTAGTTCTAGGGAGCAACCGTTCATCAGCCAATCGTCCAGGTAAGGGAACCTCAACATTCTTTTCCTGTGGATTTGCATGGCTACTACTGACATGATCTTTGAAAAGACCAGCGGGGCAGATGACAGGCCAAAGGGGAGCACCCTGTAGTGAAAGTGGTCCTGGCCCACAATAAAACAGGAATTATTTGTAAGATAGATGGATTGCAATGTAAAAATATGCATCCTCAAGGTTGCAGGCTGAGAATCAATCCCCTGGATCTAGTGACAGAATTATCACTGCAAGTGTTACCATTTTGAATGTTTGTGGCCTTCACATATGTGTTGAGTAGCCTCAAATCTAGGATGGGTCTCCAACCACCATTCTTTTTTGACACTAGGAAGTACCTAGAATGAAACCCTTTTCCTCTGTGCTGCATGGAAACTGGTTCTATAGCACCCACTTGAAGGAGAGAGTCTATTACTTGATGAAACAAGCTTTTATGAGAGGGGTTCTTGAAAAGGGATGGAGAAGGGGGGTTGGTTGGTGGAAAAGAAGTAAAATGGATGGAGTACCCTGTGGAGACAATCTCAAAACCCTGTATTAGTGATCGACTCCCAGGCCTGCCTGAAGTGGTAAAGGTGGCCACTGAAGGGAGAAAGTTGAATTAGTGCAACTGGTAAGGATGAGGATGGTAACTCAGATCCTCGATCACTTCATCAAAATTGGTGCTTGGAGGTCGAAGGCTGAGAGGTTGGGGGTTTCCATCTCTGGAACGTCTGTCTTTTGTGTTGTGGTTCATATGATCTCTGGGTGGTTGGGAATTGGGTATGACAGGATCTCTGAGCCATCTGGGATTTGCTAAACCTTCTCTTATGGGCAGATGTATAGATCCCAAGAGAACGAAAAGTAGCCCTGGAGTCCTTTAATGTGCACAAAGATTTGGCTGTACTGTCAGCAAACAGTTTAGAACTATCAAAGTGGAGGTCCTCAACTATATTTTGTACCTCCTTAGGAAAACCCGAAAACTGGAGCCAGGACATCCTTCTCATAACTACTGCTGTAGAGATTGAATGGGCTGCAGTATCAGCAGTGTTGAGGGAGGCTTGCAGCAATATTCTGGTGAACAGCTGGCCTTCCATAATAATTGCCTAGAATTGCTGTCTGTGCTCAGCCGATAGTTGCTCCAAAAAAGAATTCAGTTTGGTGTAATTTTTATGATTGTTTTTCACCATTAACACTGGTAGTTAGCGATTCTGAATTGCAAAGACGGTGACAAATAAGATTTTCTGCCAGTTAGGTCTAGACACTTATGATCTTTGTCGTGGGGCGTAGATTTAGCAGGGTGCTGCCTTTCATGTTCATTAACTGCATAGACCACCAAAGAACTAGGAGAGGGATGAGAGGAATTTGGGGGAGACGGTTTGGGAGATGTCCAGTTAATCTCCACGCCAGATTCCAACACTGAAAAGGAGGGTGAAGAGATAAGCACAGATATAGGTAGGGGTATGGGATTGGACATAAGAAGGAGGGGGCGGATGGACAGTACGGGGTCCGTACCAAATTGCATAACTAATGGGAGAAAGGATAAACAGCACACAGTATACAGTAAGATACAGTAAGATGTTTATACACCAATGCGAGAAGCCTAGGTAACAAAATGGAGGAATTGGAGCTCCTGGTCCAAGAAATGAAACCGGATATCATAGGAATAACCGAAACGTGGTGGAACGGTAGTCATGACTGGAGTACAGGTATGGAAGGGTATGTGCTGTTTAGGAATGACCGGAACAAAGGTAAAGGTGGGGGAGTGGCATTGTATGTCAATAATGAGGTAAACTGTAAAGAAATAATAACTGATGGAATGGATAAGACAGAGTCTGTCTGGGCAATACTCACTCTGGGTAAAAGAACTACTAGAGCCTCCCCTGGGATAGTGCTTGGGGTGTGCTATAGACCGCCGGGATCTAGCCTGGATGCGGACAGAGAACTATTTAATGTTTTTAGGGAAGTAAAAATTAATAAGAACTATGTAATCATGGGGGACTTTAACTTCCCAAATATAGATTGGGGAACAAATGCTAGTAACAATAATAGGGCTCAGATGTTCCTAGACGTGCTAGCAGATGAATTCCTTCATCAAGTAGTAGCTGAACCGACGAGGGGGGATGCCATTTTAGATTTGGTGCTGGTGAGTAGTGAGGACCTCGTTGAGGAAATAGTTGTAAGGGACAACCTTGCCTCGAGTGACCATGAGCTGATTCGGTTTAAACTAAATGGAAGGATTAACAGAATTAAAACTGTGACTAAGGTTTACGATTTCAAAAAGGCCAACTTTAATAAATTAAGGCAACTACTTAGGGAAGTGGATTGGGCACATATATTTAGGGATCTAAAGGCAGATGGCGCGTGGGATTATTTCAAGTTGAAGTTGCACGAGCTGTCCGAGGCCTGTATCCCCAGAAAGGGAAAACGGTTAGTAGGCAGGAGATTTAGACCTAGCTGGATGAGTGGGCGTCTCAAAGGGGCAATTAAGAAAAAACAGAAAGCATACAAAGAATGGAAGAGGGGAGGGATCAGCAAGGAAACCTACCTTATGGAGGTCAGATCATGTAGAGATGCAGTGAGAAAGGCCAAAAGCCGTGTAGAGTTGGACCTTGCGAGGGGAATTAAAACCAATAGTAAGAGGTTTTATAGCCATATAAATAGGAAGAAAACAAAGAAAGAGGAAGTGGGACTGCTGAAGAATGTAGATGGAGTGGAGATTAAGGATAATCTAGGCATGGCACAATATCTGAATGAATATTTTGCATCAGTCTTTAATAAGGCTAATGAAGGGCTTAGGAATAGAGGCAGCAGGACAGAGGGGAATATAGGAGGGGGGATTGACATTACCGTATCAGAGGTGGAAGCCAAACTTGAACAGCTAAACGGGACTAAATCGGGCGGACCGGATGATCTTCATCCTAGAATATTGAAGGAACTGGCACGAGAAATTGCAAGCCCCTTAGCGATAATTTTTAATGAATCTGTAAACTCGGGGGTGGTACCATTGGACTGGAAAATAGCTAATGTGGTTCCTATTTTCAAGGGAAAAAAAGTGACCCGGGTAACTACAGGCCTGTTAGTTTAACATCTGTAGTATGCAAGGTCTTGGAAAAAATTTTGAAGGAGAAAGTAGTTAAGGACCTAGAGGTGAATGGCAATTGGGACAAATTACAACATGGGTTTACGAAAGGCAGATCGTGCCAAACCAACCTGATCTCCTTCTTTGAGAAAGTAACAGACCTTCTAGATAAAGGAAATGCGGTGGATCTAATATACCTCGATTTTAGTAAAGCGTTTGATAAGGTACCGCATGAGGAATTATTGGTTAAATTGGAAAGGATGGGGATCAATAGGAAAATCCAGAGGTGGATAAAGAACTGGTTAAAGGGGAAACTGCAGCGGGTAGTACTGAAAGGTGAACTGTCAGGTTGGAGGGAGGTCACCAGTGGGGTTCCTCAAGGTTTGGTTTTGGGTCCGATTTTATTTAATCTATTTATTACTGACCTCGGAACCGAATGTAGGAGTGGGCTGATAAAGTTTGCTGATGACACAAAGTTGGGAGGTATTGCCAATTCGGAGAAGGATTGGGATATCCTGCAGGGAGATTTGGATGACCTTGTAAATTGGAGTAATAGTAATAGGCTGAAGTTTAATAGTGAGAAGTGTAAGGTGATGCATTTAGGGATGACTAACTAGTATTTTACTGGGGACGCATCGGTTGGAAGTGACGGAGGAGGAGAAGGACCTTGGAGTCCTGGTTGACCGCAGGATGACTATGAGTCGGCAATGTGACGTGGCCGTGAAAAAAGCTAATGCGATCTTGGGATGTATTAGGCGAGGTATTTCTAGTAGGGACAAGGAGGTGCTGCTTCCGTTATACAAGGCGCTGGTGAGACCTCATTTGGAGTACTGTGTGCAGTTCTGGTCTCCTATGTTTAAAAAGGATGAACTCAAACTGGAACGGGTACAGAGAAGGGCCACTAGGATGATCCGAGGAATTGAAAACATTTCGTATGAAAGGAGACTCGAGGAGCTCGGTTTGTTTAGCCTAACCAAAAGGAGGCTGAGGGGGGATATGATTGCTCTCTTTAAATATATCAGAGGGATAAATACCAGGGAGGGAGAGGAATTATTTCAGCTCAGTACTAATGTAGACACGAGAACGAATGGATATAAACTGGCCGTGGGGAAGGTTAGGCTTGAAATTAGACGAAGTTTTCTAACCATCAGAGGGGTGAAATTTTGGAACAGCCTTCCGAGGGAAACGGTGGGGGCAAAGGACCTCTCTGGCTTCAAGATTAGGCTAGATAAGTTTATGGAGGGAATGGTATAACGGGATTTTAGTCAATTAGGCAATAACGTGCCATCGCTGGTAAAATGAGGATCCGGCTGGAGAATCTTGCCTATATGCTCGGGGTTCTACTGATCGCCATATTTGGGGTCGGGAAGGAATTTTCCTCCAGGGTAGATTGGCAGAGGCCCTGGAGGTTTTTCGCCTTCCTCCGCAGCATGGGGCAGGGGTCGCAAGCTGGAGGATTCTCTGCGACTTGAAGTCTTTAAATCACAATCTGGAGACTTCAACAGCTGAGTTAAGGGAAAGTGGGTGGGTCAGCTTTTGTGGCCTGCATCATGCAGGAGGTCAGACTAGATGACCATATTGGTCCCTTCTGACCTTAAAGTCTATGAGTCTATGAGAATAGAAACTCTGAGTCTTTCACTGGAACATAATATTTCTTATCTGCTCTCTTGCATGTAGATGGAATTATAGCCAGGGTTGCAGGGTCCAGAAGGGCCTCATTGACAGGCAAGGCTGTGCGTGCAGATGAAGCTGTAGGCAGGATGTCAAGCAGGTTATGATGTGATTCTTAAACCTCAAGAGGGATCTGCAAGGAGTCAGCAATTATCTTGACCAGAGCTGGAACCTGTTTAAGATCATCCACTAAGGACTGAGGAGGGGGCATAACTGCTTCATCTGGAGATGAAGAGATGTTGACCAGCAGAGAGACCTCTTCATCAACTCTAGGTTCTTGCTCCTCAAAGGTTTAATCCTGTGGATTGGGCCTCTTAGAGAAGGAAAGTGATGAAGGCTGTCTACCTCTGAGATGAGTGGTGCTTGAAGCCCTGGGGAATTGCTGGTGAGAGGCTGCCCAAAGGTCTTAGAATGGCCCAGGAGGTGGTGCATAAGGCATAGCAGGGGGCACTATAGGTGCTCATACAAGTGAATTGCTGGCTGAGACCATGTGTCATGAGTGGTAATAGCTTCTTCAGACACTTCTGGAAAGGGGCCTTTATAGGAATGAGGAGGAGAGCCCTGTACTGATATTTGGGAGACCAAGGCAAAGTCTTCATCTAAATTCTCTTCCTTTAAATCACTGTGAAACAGTAGAGCACCAAGAGATATCTGAGATCTCAATGTCCTCGGTACCGAAAATATGTTGGAGCTGAGCAGTGGTGAGTCGGGCATCTCAGATACAGCTAAATCTCAGGGAAAACAAAACTCCTGCAGTACCAAGCATGCTGTTGTACTAAATCCATGGCCTGCACGAAAGTGATAGTGGCTGAGGGAGCAGATGGTACCATGAGTCTTGGGTGGTCCAAGGAAAGCGCGGTTGGAGCCCCAAGCAGGCTTCTTCAGTATTGAGTGAGCAGAGGAAGAACTCTTCTTGCCTCCTTGGTCCTCTGATGATCTCTCCAGGCCAGAGACTTTGCAGTCTTTTGGTTTAGCAGTGCTCTCAGTACCTGAGGAACCAGCAGCCTCATGGGTACCAGTTTGGAGAGCAGATGGTGCCTAAGTCACTGAAGTCATCAGTAGGGTGACCAGACGTCCCGATAAAATTGGGACCGTCCCGATTTTGAGCTGTTTGTCCCGTGTCCCGACCGATCTCTGGTTGGGACGCAATTTTTGTCCCGATATTTTGCGCCACCGGCAGCACTCGCCTTTTTTTTTTTTCTTCCACTCGGCCGGCCAGCTGCACTAGGCTTTTATTTTTATTTTATTTTTTTTGCCTCCCCCTCCAGGTCCCGATATTTTCTTCATCTCATCTGGTCACCCTAGTCATCAGAGACTGCAATTTCTTTGAGGTAGATTCTCTACCCGGAGAACTTGTGTGGCAATTGTTGGAAGTCTTCTTTTTAGATGTTCTCAAGGACTGTGGCTCAGAAACAGTGGAGGCAGCAGATTTACTTGGAGACCAGAGTGTGTGTGTGTGTGGGGGCGGGTGGTCCCCTGGCCTGGGTCAGGAGCTGGGTGCAGCAAGCTCTTCATCATGAGGAGATGAAGTTTGATTTCCCTGCTTTTTCTGGCTCTAGATTTCAATGCCAGATGATGTTACACTTCTGAGTCACAACAGATTCCCTGTGGCAATGAATGTACCAGGAGTGTCCATCACTCACCAGGATTGCCTCCCGGCATGACAATGTTTGAAACTGGAAGAACCGGGCATAACCTCCCAGTGAACTAGAACTATTTTATCAAGTATCTAACTAAATATCTATCTATATATTTTTTGTTTAAATTAGGAAGCTAAAGACTACTATTGACTTAGTAACACACATGCACGAGCTGAATGGACACTGCTATGTGAAATCTCTGATCAAAGACACAAAAAAGCACACCTACAGTGGAGCACCTATGGGGATACTACTCGTAGAACAACAAGTTAGGGAACTGAAACAAACTAATAGATTGGATTGTAATGATGTGTAAAGAAATATGTAACTTATAAAATCATATAAATAATACCAGCTGAAATGTGTAATTTGGGGAGCATACCATCTGCATAAGGTGAACGTAACATCGCTGCACTGTACTGCTCTTCGGTGATTGGTATCATCTAGAACCTCTCTCCTTTACCATATTAATAAACCTATCTCACACTAGTTATTTGGCCTCTTGAGTATATTTCATAAAAAAATAAATGACCCAAAGTGTCAAGCAATTGACTATACAATTTATCAACAATCTCCAAGGCAGCCTTTGGGTGCATAAAGCAATTAATACATTGTAAGGAGACACAAATGCACTGAGGTAGTTTCTCCATGACTGAGATAGGGCCCAATCCTTCTCCCTTTGTTGTCAGTTGCTCCGATATTATTCATGCATGTTCATCATATATACCAAGTAAAATAGTTCCTGTTACAGCAGTAGTCTGAAATTTCAGTTTCACCTCTGAGTATGAATAAACTGAGAAATATGGTTTAATATAAAAAAGCACTTAAATCTAGCCCCAGAGACAGGGCTAGCTGTTGGATGCACATTGACCCTATGGTGCTGACATATAGATTTGCAAAAGGCCCATTCTTATAGCTACAACCAGAAAGTGGGATCTGTAATTAGGAAAGTGACTAATTTTATAGAAGTTTGGAAGCCCTTGAGGCTTCCAGAAGTCTGCTGAAATATTTGGCTTGGCCCTTTACCCCAACAAACTACAGTTTACTTCTGGATTTAGGTACAGCTCTGCAGCACCCTGATCGAATTTCAGAATGCTTCGGTTTAGGTGCTTTATTCGTTTCAAAGGATAATGATCTAGGGATGTTGCCTTCCACCAGGTCCATGCATAGAATTGATCCTCAGTGTGTGAATTTCCCCACTTTCCCAAGCGAAAGGAAAGGGCTTGGCTGCATTATCTTCCTTTCCAAGACCCAATGTAGGACTTGGTGCTGGTCTAAGGAGGTCATATGGGGCCAGAGACTGCACTGAGTGGTCATGGGGCAGAAGTAGGTGGACTAAGGGCTGGTCCACACTAAGCCCCCAGTTCGAACTAAGATACGCAACTTCAGCTACGTGAATAACTTAGCTGAAGTTGAAGTATCTTAGTTTGAAGTTAAAGGTACTTACCGCAGGTCCACACGTGGCAGGCAGGCTCCCTCGTCAACTCCGCCTACTCCTCTCGCGGAGCAGGATTACCGGCGTCGATGGCGAGCACTTCCGGGATCGATTTATCGCGTCTATACAAGACGCGATAAATCGATCCCAGAAGATTGATTGCTTGCCGCCGAACCAGCGGGTAAGCATAGACGTACCCTAAGAGACACAGCCAAGGTGACATATTGTTGGCCCTCCACCCCACAGAGATCCTAAGAAAATATAACACAGCTAGTGACTGTATTATGTTTCCCATTACATGCCTTCTGCAATAGGTATCTTCCTTTTAAGGGAAGCTCTCAAGAGTCAAGGATAATACCTGCTAGGCTACAAGGTTATAGTAATTATGATTATTGCCTCTTTTGTTTCATATTTAATGTGGTTTTAGATCCAACTATTATTAGTTACATTGTGTTTACACTGTAAATAGGCTCAGTCATGAGGTTAATCATATAGAGCCTTATAATACCACACATCCTACAAAGGGTTTCTGGCACTACGTTCATGGCCAGTTAGAAGCTTCAGATAATTGATATAGGTTTGTTTTACCTGGGTTAACTCAGAGCCTTTGGGCCTAATTCTGCACTCAGTGGCAGTGTTATAACTGAGAGAAGAATTTGCCCCCTTTTGTTTACCTGAGCACAAATTTGCATGCTGCCTTTACTGATCATCACAGTCTCATCCTGTTTACATTAGTGATTGAGCCCCAAGTCCTTCTTTCTTATTTCTCTTGAATACTTTGCATTTATTCCACTCAAAGTTTGCTGAAGTAAGCAGGACTTGCATAGTTGGGATATGTATGACATCAGTACTGCCAGACTCAGAGTATTTTCCCCTAAATCTGCCTTGTTTCACAAAAATTCATCTGAAGTCCATGACATCACGTTCGACTGGTAGCTTTTGGAACAGTACTTTAAATGTACTGATAATACAGGACCAAGTATACACCACCTATACAGCAATGTGACTTACACATACCTGTAAGCACATGTATTAACACTCATTAGTCATCAAATTTGCCGACCTGATTTTTGTATCCGCCACTCTTTACGCTGACAAGATCAGATTGCCTGCTCGCACCAATTAGCAGAAAGAGGTGAAGCAAATTAAAACCAGAGAATACCCAGGCTCTTCTGGTGTGAAAGCAGGGGGGAGTTCCAGCAATGACTGAAGAACTAGGGCAAACATTTCATTTAAAAGTGAAAAATGTTTTAAAAAAATTAAAATAGCATGAAAGGAAAGCTTGACTACACCCAGCTAATTGCGGTACTGGTCATTCTGACTCTCTTTCTTACATATGTACTTTTTTTTTTTAATTTGTGGTGGTTAATTCCTTTCAGAAGAGCTGATATCATCACACTGGCTTCTGTAATAATTTTTAAGAGCACAGTACAGAGAGACTCAATGAGAGAGGAGAATGCTCATGGCTAATTTTCTAGAGACTGATTTGGCTCCCTTCTGAGAACCCTGATTGGTTGATTTTGGCCTCTGGAGTGGGAAGGACATGAAGAAAGAATTCTAATTCCTTGCTTTATCTGATTTTGTGGAAACGGCTCCAAAGTTGCGCCTTGGGGACTGGGCTTTGTGGTTCAGGAGAGGGCAGAGTTGGGAAAGCAGCTGTTGTCTGTGAAAGAATCTGACCTTCCACACTTGAGGAATCACTTCTTAAGACTGTGTTGAGCCCTTCATTTTGGGGTGTGGGCACTAGGGAGGATGCACTGTTCTGAAAGGAGCACTGAGAGGCCTTCTGCTTTGGGGGATGCCATACTCCTGCTACTACATCACTTTGTGGGGTACAATTTACTTCCTGCTGCAGTGCCAGTATACTGACACCAGAGTCAGGTATAATCGAACACCCAGAGTGAATAGGACAGGGGTGGCTAGAACTGCTGATAATGTTCTTTTGGGGCACTCTACCAATACCATTTTACCTTTTACGTTAACTAAATGGTTTGTTCAACCGCTATGGATTAAGATCTCTCTCTCTCTCTCTGTATTGCCATCCTTGGACGAACTTTGTCTTGATTAGCATTTGTTGTTAATCATAGGAAATGTGAGATATACATAAATGAATATAAAGGTGAAATTGAGTCCTACACAGATGCACACAAGATCTTGTGCATCACTTAAAACTGAGGATAAACACTTAGGGTCCTGATTCAGTAAAGCACATAACATTAAGAAGGTGAATAATGTCATCCATATCCAGCTTAGCACTGAAGCACTTAACTTCAAGCATGCACATGCTTCAAGTTAAGTACATGCTGAATCTGGGCTTTAGTGCCCGCTCCTGCAAATGTTGTCACAGGTGTGTCACTTTCCTCACAACTGTAAGTAGCCCCGTTGAATAAATGTGGACAAGTGTTTTCAGGGTCAGAGTTTAAATTGTTGCATAATGGCCTTTATGGTCCTGATCTGAATTTCATTCCTAGGGCTAAGTGGAGCATAGCATCTTGTCCTCTGCTTTGGGATGAAGTTCACCCAAACACATCCCTCCTCCCCCACAAACAGACGTTCTTGATACCTGTATTTAAATTTTTGGATGTTGTACAGATTCCTAAAATTCTACCTATTTTCCATTAATGTTTCTTCTGCTAGTCTGGTGTTTTCTATACTTTCTGGTATACCTATTTTAAAATACAATCTGGTCTACACTGGGGGGGGATCAATCTAAGATACGCAACTTCAGCTACGTGAATAGCGTAGCTGAAGTCGAAGTATCTTAGATCAAATTACCTGGGGTCCACACGGCACGGGATCGACGGCCATGGCTCTCCCGTCGACTGCGCTACCGCCGCTCGCTCTGGTGGAGTTCCGGAGTCGACGGTGAGCGCGTTCGGGGATCGATATATCACGTCTTAACGAGACGCGATATATCGATCCCGGATAAATCGATTGCTACCCGCCGATACGGCGGGTAGTGAAGACATACCCTTAGGAATGAAACAGCTGCTTTGTTCAAAGACTTGTGAAAACAGCATTTTGCCAGCAGTTGCTATTTCACAAACAAAAATTGTCCTTTGTCCTTTTGTGCCTGGCTAAGCTACTCTAAAAAGAAGTTCTGTACAGAGCAACAACAACCACCAATATTCAATTCAATGACTTGGACATCGTGTTATTAGTTACACTTCTCAGACAGGCACAATAGAGTTTATTGCACTTTGCATGCTCCAAGTGAGCACGAGAATTCACAGAAGGCTGAGAGGAACATACATCATATCCTGTTAAGCATCTTGAGATTCCTTAACATTTTAATTATTACTGGATCTCATCCTGCTTCCACTGAAGCAATGGCAAACAAACTTGACAACAATAGGAGTAGGAGCAGATTCATTATTATCATGACTATTATTTTTACAGGCTATTTGATAGAGAGATGCAGAGATGCTAAAGCAGGCTGCAAGGCACTGTATGTCTGCAAGAATTTCATTTCCAAACAGGGGGACAATCGGCAGTTATTTAGGTTTGCTTCAGGACATGTCTCGAACTCAGTATGTCCAGCTTCATTTGAATTGTCTTAACCAATCTTCTCCCAGCTATCATAAAATTTTTAAATTGTTTTAATTAGCTTTTACTGAAAAAAGCCTATGCAAAATTAGCTTTCTTGATTTTAAATATCAGTGGCATGGGCAGTGGGTAGTGAAGGCTGGGGGTGGCTAAGTCCCACCCATGTTCTGCCCCAAGGCCCTGCCGTTGTTCCCCCTCTTCCCTGAAGCCAGTTCGGGGCTCAGGTCGGCAGCCAGTGGCTGGGGCAGCCAGGGGTGGCTTGGACCTGCCCAGGGGTTGGGCCAGTGGCTCAGGCCAGCTCTGGGATTGAGCCAGCGGCCCAGTGCTTGGGCTGGTGCAGCTGGAGTGGGCCGGCCAGTGCGTCTGGGGTGGGCTGGCTGCTGCTCCTCTGGCCGTGGGGTGTGAAGGGAGCTCGGGGCTCTGGCGGGCAGGGGGTGGGGTCTTGGGCAGAAGGGGCCGCATGGGCTAGCCTCCCTGAAGGGGGAGTTCACCCGCCACCCATGCTCAGTGGCTGGGAAAAATAAGCTTCATTAATTACAGCATGTAGATCTACACAGAATCTGGAAAATGAGTAAAAATATTTATTTGGGTCTGATCCACAGGCTACTGAACCCAATTGGAGTCTTTGGATGAAACCTGTGTTATGAATATTTCCCAATTCCCAGGATGTTAGGGCAAACCTAAATCACAAATTGACCATTGAGTTTATGTACTCTGAGCCTATGTGAAATATCAAAAAGAGCTATAAAATATCACTTTTATTCCTCACATTATCCAGGGAGATAGCAGCCTCAAAATCATGAGTCATTTCTGCATCTGATCTCAAATAGAAGCTGCGCCAGTTGAAAGGAAAAAGTTGACATATCCATAAGCAGACTTGGCATGCACCGTCAAGTGATGAAATGCCTCGGAAGTACTGACACTAAAGGCAACCAGAGCTCTCAGCTGAGAATTAGTTTATTCCATACTCTGACATCCTTAGCCTTACCAGTCTATAACCCAGCTGTCTCATACAACTGACAACACGAACTCTGCCAAATGATAGCTTTCCCATTTATGAACACTGTAGGCTCCAAAATACTCTGCCTCTGGTATCAACAGCTGTGTGTCAACCATCATAAGGAATTTTGAGCCTCCAAGCTCAGTACCCAGTGATTTAGTAGATGAAACGGAACACAATTGTTCACTGTACTTTTTCTTTAACATGCCACGTACAGCTCTGCATTGCATTGGCACATGCATGTTGTTAATATAAGCACCCATTCAGGGAGATACTTAAGCATACTTTAAACACATATGTACTCTCCTTGAAATCTACTTACAGTGGCCCATGGGTCTAAGTACCTTCCTATATCAGGGCCATGATGTGTGCATTTTTCTATTTGACCTTTTATGTATTGTGCTAAGCTTTAATTCTCCCAGCCTTTGAAGAATATTTCTGGACATTCACACAGGTAGCACCAAAGCAATAATGTGGAGTCACCTTGGTATGCATTTTAGAATTAATAATGCAACTTAGTTTGCAAGTACTTTTCCAGGGTTTCAGCTTCTATGCTCTGAGGTATATTTAACATACCCCTCTTGCTCTAAAGGTGCATACACATTATTGCTCTGAAGATGGAGCTAAAGATTTTTGCAAAGATTGCAGATGTTAGCCACAAATAAACAGACCAGATAAAAAGCTTTTTTTTTCTTGTAAAGAACTGATAAATAAGCCATGTTTTCCTGACTGCAGCTTATAGAGTTGGACATCTGTAGCTCATTAGTTGTCTACAACTGTCATTCAAATCAATTAATTGAAAGAATTAGGTGTCTTCTAAAAGAGGGGCAGAACAAAAATAAATTCACTTTTCTTCATCTTCTTTTAAATGTCTCCCTGGCATTGTTATGTGCTAAGGACAGCTAAACAGAATAATTTATTCTTTCAAATCTTTTATCTTTGCCTCTTCTTCCTGTTCTCTGTTTCCTATGTATGAACTAGAACTTTGTTAGTACCTCAGAAATATCAAGCAGTTTCATTCATACCTAGTGGTGATCTCTTTTGCAGTGGGCATGTATTACATAATATAATGGGTAAAAGGACTGTTTCATAATTTGCGGCATAATACCATGGCTCGTTATCCTAGTGTTGTAAGAGCAACCCATCACACAGCTGTTCTAGATTTGATCATAAGTGCGTAAATCATTTCTCCACTTTTTTCTATGGATAGCTATTAATAAGTGAAATAATATGCTAAAGATTATGAATTTCATGGAATTTATTATATGCAAAATTCATAGCCACCTCAATATTTAGGATTCCTAAAATTTGCATTATGAAGGATTCTTGCAAACTTTTTATGAGAAATTTAAACATCGCCATTGTTTGCAACACACCTTTGAAATTTGGAAGAGACAAAGCTCTGGGGCTAGAGACACACTTGTTGCTTGTCTCATGAACTTCTATTCACATGTTATAAACCAGGGATCGGCAACCTTTGGCATGCAGCTCGCCAGAGTAAGCACCCTGGCGGGCCGGGCCGGGTTTGTTTACCTGCCGCGTCCGCAAGTTCGGCCGATCGTGGCTCCCACTGGCTGAGAAGCGGCACGGGCTGAGGGATGTGCTGGCCGCCGCTTCCCGCCACCCCCATTGGCCTGGAGCGGCGAACCATGGCCAGTGGGAGCTGCGATCGGCCGAACCTGCTGACGCGGCAGGTAAAGAAACAGGCCCAGCACGCCAGGGGGCTTACCCTGGCGGACTGCATGCCAAAGGTTGCCAATCCCTGTTATAAACTGTTGAGAATCACCATTTCCCTTCTCTTGCTCGAGCAGCTCAGGAAAATGTTGGCAGTGTAGCAAACAATAATTGTGCAGGAACAGCCTAAAGAGTTGGGCCCATACCACTTCCAAACCAGCAGACCACATTGCACAGGGAAGGCCTAGGAGCTGCTGGCATAGCTGCAGAAGTGGAGGAGAAGGGGAGAGAGAACTAGGCTGGGCAGAATTAAGGTTGCACTGGGAAATATAAATCTAACATTTCCCAGCTTTTGAGTGCTTGACCTAAACAACATTCTTCTAATATATTTTTTGTGTGTAATTATTATTCATACTACAGTAGTGCCCATCTGAGATACTAGCTTTTCTGTTCTAGATGCTGTGTGTTCATGTAGTAAGAGACAATCCCTGCCCTGAAGACCTTAGTTGAAGGGCTTGTCTACATGGCAAGTTATTGTGCAGCAAGCTGGGGTGTGAATTTACAGTGCACCAGTTTGCCATGCAGTTACGTCCTCTATGGACCCTGCTACAGTGCATTGAAAGTCCCAAACTGCATACTGTAGCAGGATCCACATAGGACATTTCTGCACGGCAGGCTGGTACACTATAGATCCACCCCTGGCTTGCTGCGCAGTAAATTGCTGTCCAGGTAAGATGGGCAAAGGAAGTTATAGCTCCATAATACAGATAGAGAATTGAAGCACAAAGGGATCAAGTGATTTGATCAAGAACACATAGGAAGTCAGTAGCAAAGCTGGGAACTGAACCCTCTTGTGTCCCAGTCCAATATCTTTGTCACAAGGCCACCAGATAAACAAGAGGAAATGCCTATACAATAAAACACTGGAACTCCTGTGATAAAGTCCAATCCTATGAAGTATTGAGTGCCTTCAACTCTCATTATGGTCATTGGGAGCTGAGATTGTTGCATGCTCATTAGCTCAGCACTTTTAAGGATCAGGCTCAGTTTGAAGTGACATGGAAGTACCAGATTGCTCCACTGATTTTTCATTTTGCTTGTAGGCCCAAATCCAGCTCCCACTGAAGTCAGTGTATTTTTTTCTATTAACTTCAATGGGTCCACTGGCATGGGGAGATTTCGTTTATAGGCAGGTTTCAATCTTCATTAAGATTAAATCATGCCAAAAAGATTATAGATCATAATGTGTGGGAAAACAATCCAATCAACAAAAGGAAGCTTGAAAATATATCTATCTTGTTAGTATCTTTTGTACAAACAATTTTACACTGTGAAAGAATACAAGACCATGGACAGAATACATGAGAGAAAAACGGTGCAAGGACATGGTGAAGAAACTAAAATAGTCAGAAATAAGGCCATCAACAGAGGGAGTGGGAAATTAAAAGACACAAAGGGGAAAAAGAAATATCTTTTAAGAGTCAACTGTATGTTACTTCTGAACTCTCACCTCTTCCCCAACTTCCATTGCTTTCACCCTCCCCCCCCAGTCCTTTCTCACTCCTGACAGTTAATTAACAGTGTGTCTGCTACAGTCTGCTAGTCTAGTGACAAATTTCAGTAATTTGATGGTTCTGGCTGTGCGGAAATCCACTCCAAAAGCCTTCTCTGAATTCATTCTCTCTGTTGGATTTATCCCATGAATTAGATCTTTAGTTGCACTATGATCTATGCCAGAGTAGGATTTTATTTCTTAATTCCTACATTTGATACAGAAAAACTACAAAAATCCATGAACACAGTGTGAGTTCTTACCTTTTATCTTTAGCTCCTTGCTTGTGCCTCCATCTCCAGCAGGTTATATCAAAGCAGCATGACAAAAGAGGTTGCAAAAGTGGCTCAAGAAATTATGGATCTAACAACGATAAGAGAAAAAAGTAGATTAGATCTCTGCAGCCATAGGAAGGAGCAGGATGGGAAGGCGAAGAGAGAATGTAGCTTAGTTGTTAAGGCACAGGTGTAGCAGATGAGGATTCTTGGTTCTGTCTGTAAATTCTCTGGGGCAGAGACTAAATTTTATGTTTATACAGTCCTTAGCACAGTGGGGCCCAGTCCCCGATTGGGGCCACTAGGCCTGTCATCAATGGATACCTTTTGTAGTGTAGACAAGGCTAACTTCTCTGTCCCTCAGTTTTCCCATCTTTAAAATGCCAATAATCTTGTCTAAGAGACAAGGTGGGTGAGGTAAGTTTGAGTTTACACAGAGCTCTTCCTCGGGATCTGAAGAAGGTCTCCAGACCTGAAGAGGAGCTTTGTGTAAGCTCAAAAGCTTGATTCTTTCATCAATAGAAATTGGTTCTGTAGAAGATATTTCCTCACCCACCCTGGGATCACCATGACTACAACAATACTGCATACAATAATCCTACCTAGTTCAGAGGGATGTTGATGTTTTAAAGACAATTAATTTTGTAAAATCTTCGAGATCCTCATAGGAAAGACACTAGTCAAATGCAGAATACTATCATTACTAAAATTTGATAGTTATGCCCAACAGGAAAACAGAAGTGACAATTATTAGAGGCCTTTCTACAACTAGCATTTATGCCTCTGAATATAAAAACATTACTTCAGGTCGCCTCCATCTCTGATACTTAGCTTTTATTGTAAAGCATATACACATTATACATTATACATTCCAGGATATTTCCTTACAGTTAAAGTTAAGCACATGCTTAAGTGCTTAGCTGGGTCAAGTCAGCATGCTCAGAACCTTGAAAGATTGATCCCATAGTTCCCAGATTTTCTGGGTTAGTTTTAGAACTGATGGGGAAAGAGAGAAAGCATTATTTAGGATATTATAGGTGTTTGAAAGCTGGGTACTCAAAACTGCAGGCATTTCTGAAAATTTGGCCCTAGGTGATTTGATTAACATCACAGAGGGAATCAATGTTAGAGCTGAGATTAGCTTCAAGAGTCTCTTGGTCTCAGTCCTATGTTAGTCCACTAAACCATGATGTCTCTTGTTATTAAGTTGCTCTTCCATATGGCAGAAATCATTATTATCATTTGCTGAGCAGTCAACTGACCTTCTCAGCCACAAACTCTGACCTGTGGCCTTGGATTTGATGTACTCAAAAATCTCAGCCCTGGGAGGCTGTTGGATGAATGTGGATAACCTGTGATCATTAGGTAAAATCTAGGATATGCTTTTGAATCCTACCGATCAGTTTACATTTTCAAGGCAATTTCCACAATGAAAAGGACTAGAAAGTGTTAAAATGAAAGCTGAGCTCAACCTCATAATTTTGGTCCCACACGGGTCTTGTCACAACTGCCAGAAATTCTATTGGCTCTGGGAGATAAGTAACATTTCCTGTTTTCTTAATCGCTCTGCTTGTTATTAGGAATGGCATTTGAACTATGTTATGATTATGGATCTTAAAAACAAGACTCCTTCCTGAATTTGTAAATTGAGTGATGCAGTTCTCCAATGCAACATGTCCTTCCATCAGTGGCACATGGGAATGCTGCCAAAAACACACTTGCTGCAGGCTGCCTGCTTTCACTTACAGATATTATATTGCAAATGTATTACAGTTCCATCATTTTCTTTGCAAAATAAATGGATGAGTCTAGTGTTTACATTTTGTGTATTCAAAATCCATTACAAGTAAACAAGAGCATTCTGAGCTAAAAGTGATGTGAACCAGAAATGTGGTTCTCTCCCTGCAATATTGTTTAAATCACTTTGCCCTTGTTTTTAACAGTACTGTACCAAGCAACTGTCAAATATGGTTTGGTGGATTCAGACATAACTTAATAATGGTTTAACATTGTGAAGACACTTTACAGGCACATACAGCCTGATCCAAAGCTCACTGAAATAAATGGGAACTTTTTGATTGACTTAATGGATTTAGGATTAAGCCCTTATTGGCTGATCAGAGTAGTAAAGTACCTAGATGGAGTTTAAACACCTCAGTAATGAGCTTTATTGTAAAAGTGTACAAATAAATGTGAAGAATTCCTGACCTTTAATGGACCAAACACAAATAATCAAGGCCACCCGCAAGTAAAGTAGAGGTTTTCATAGATTCTGTGGCCAGAAAGGACAATTATAAACATCTAACCTGACCTCCTGTGTAACATAGACCATAGATACTTACTCAGTCATTCCTTTATCTAGCCCAACAACTAGTGGTTGAACTAGAATATATCTTTTAGAAAGACATCCAGTCTTGATTTAAAGATTCCAAGTGATGAAGTATTTACCACAGTCCTTGGAAATTTATTACAGCAGTTAATTAATCTCACTGTTAAAAATGGTGTCTTATTCCAACTTTTAGGTTTCCTGACTTCACTTTCCAGGCACTGGATCTTGCCATGGTTTTGCCTATCAGATTGGAGAAGCTTCTAGTATGAGGTCTTGCTGGCTTTAGCCCCACCTAGCACAAAGGTCTAAAGTGTGGCTTGCTTCACCCACACTTTAAAGAGGAAGATTACCCACCCTCCTAGCTCTCCTCTGAGCTCCCCTTTCTAGAGAAATTTCCATCCTGACTGTCACTGCGTGACTCAGTCCCATATCCCAAAGACACATGCTTCATAAAGTGTGCTGGTCTGGCAAATTAATACACCACAGCTGGTCTAGCCCCGCTGTACCTGCAAATCTTTGCACTGAAGGCAGGCAACTGGGAGCCAGCGGGAGAGGCTTAGCCCTTTCTCCACCAGCCTTTGCATGCCCCATCACAGGAATAGATTCATTCCAAAAGCCAGACCCAAGCCTGGCTGTTAGGTTCAGGAAGTCAGCATGTTCCTTACAAATGGTTTTTCAGGCTGCTCGTGGCCTGAGCTTTTGTAGTGCAGAAGCTGAATTGAGTCCATATGGAAATTCACCTTTACTGTGCACTAAGGCCTGTTGCTATTTTTTTAAAAGTAACATTCTTTTTATAATGGCCAGTTTGTTTGTTCCAATTAAACAATGCTGGTGATGTATTGTGATAAGAACTCAGAGCAGGTTCTTCATACAATGTACTAAGAAAATAAGATGACAAATGAAAGTATTGTATACAATCATGGGCTCTAGTGGTGCCCATTTAGACTATATGACACTGATTGTTCTCTTGCAACCCTTTTAGTAGGAATACATCCCCTTCACTAGGCTGTCAAGACTGTCTCTCTGGGTATGTCTACAATGTAGTTAGACACCCATGGCTGGTCTGTGTCAGCTGACTCAGGCTGGCAGGGCTTGGGCTGAGGGGCTGTGTAACTGAGGTGTAGACATTTGGGCTTGAGCTGCAGCTCAAGATCTGGGACCCTCCAACTTTGCAGCCTGAGCATCTACACCACAATTATACAGCACCTTATCCCAAGCCCCATGAGCCCGAGTCAGCTGGCACAGGCCAGTTGCGGATTTTTAATTGCATTGTAGACATACCGTGTGAGTTTCAAAGCTAGCTTCCTTTTGCAGAACATTTTCCTTTCTCCTCAAACAATGAATCTTCATAAATTCAACAACACTTGTACCTCAACATTGACTGGTCTCTTCCTGTGACAACAAAGTTCTTATTTTAAACCGAGGTGTCCCATGCACCACATTGGCTGCTTCCCCAATGTGTAAAGTTGTCAACTGAAGGTCTGATTCTGCTGGCTTAGGGTTTACAGCCTGATCCAAAGACCACTGAATCCACTGTGAATCTTTCCACTGACTTCAATGGGCTTTAGATCAGACTCCAGATTAGTCAGTGAGATATTCTGTATAGCTCTACATACTCCTATACACAAATATTTATTTCGCTATCAAAGTTGTTAAAATTGAGCATTGCAGTTTTCCATTACCTTTGCACATGGATGAAAATATATAACCAATCTTTACATTTTTGTGTAATTAATTATTGTTGCCCCTTCATAATAATGAATGAGAATTAAATAAGGCAATAATTGTTACTCCTTCATTTTGGTTTAAACCATTTAAAATGCTACTGTTTTCAATATATGCCCTTGAGTGGAGTAATAATATTGAGGAGGATGGGGACACGTTAGAAAATGAACAACTGTTTAGGAAGAGAGATCACTTCAAACTACACAAGCAGCAGAGCTGCAACTCTGAACCCTAGAGATCAGCTCAACTTCTCAGAACGCCGGCCAAACCACACAGACAGCAACCCAGCCTAGTAGACATTACAGCAAGCATGGAAAACACGATATCAGAACTATCAGTCACTGACTGTTTAGTAATCTGATTCCTGAGCAACTTCACAGACATCTTACAAATTAGGGCATGAAGAAATGATTGATTTTTTTCCCTTCAAAGAAATTGTGGGAATTTTCCATTACCCCCTCTCCCGCCCGTTCATTTTGCATGATTCTCCACCCCTCTCCATCAGGAGGATCTGTTAGGGAAAGGACATGTTTAGGGCACACAGGGGATATATTGTTTCAGCAGTCTCCATGCTGGACTCAGCAGCACTCAGTGGTGCAGCTATGTGATAATTGGGTCTGAATCTGGCCCCATATTTGTATATAACATAATGGATTTCCTTTAAGTGAAAATTAAAAGCTAATTTTCTGACTGCTACTTTAGATGAGCTTCAGGTCCCAGGCACATGTTCATTCCTTACAATCACCAAGTAGTCCCAATAGAAGTTTCAACACAGCCACCACATCTACAGTGCAATGATACTACTATAAGGAAATTAAAAGTTAAGAAGGAAAAGGTTAAGATTGGAGGGATTGTAGTAACATGTGAATGTGGTGCTGTCACAATTATCTCATCCTCTTCAGCTTTTTTTACTGGAATAAAAAAAGGAAAGCAAAGCAAGTCAAAATTTGAGTGAGTGAGATTGCTTTGCTTCAGGGGAAACAATAAATAAATAAACAAATAAATAGCAAATGGAATAGCACTGTGTGTCATTTAAGAAAAAAATGATTTTAGTTTGTCATTTGGGGCCGCATGTAAAGAAATGTCTGCATATAAATCTCAAACTCTGGCAGGTTCAAGTGAAAATGGCAGCACATCAGTATCCTTGGTGGGAGGGGGAATTGAAAGAGCCACAATGGACATGCAAAGTCAAATTATAGTGCTTGTTTCAACAAATGTTTAACTCTACCATGGCAGAGCTGATATTTTCCATATAGTAGCCCAAAATTCTGTTTATGGGGTGAAGAGAATGGACGCTGTGTTACAGAACCTTTTATTCCAGCTATCATTTGTGAAAGTATTGACTCTTTGGAGTTCTGTTCGAATGGCCTGGCTGGTCTTGTTATGATAGATTAAACTTCCTAATTCATTACAGGATGAAAGAGAAAACTTTTTGGGTCCATTCCTATTCACCTTACTAATATATTGGTCCAATTAGCTTCAATGGAATTACTTGCTTGAGTGAAAAAAGCAAAACTAGGCCTTCTATGGAAAGGTTATTTTAGCATAGTAGATATGTGTCTGGAGCAAAACCATGTGATGGAACACTCCCAAACTTTGTGGTATGATTTCTGTAGCTTGTGTCTGTTTCAGTTTGTTTCCCCATGGGCTATATCTTTAAGTGCTAAATAAACTCATCTCTGCTGCAAAGCCATTCCATGTTCAGATGTAGCCAGTACAGTGGACAGACAGACAGACAGCTCTCATATGAAGACCTGTTCTCTTTTGGTTTGTCTCTCTTCATCTAAAATAAACGTCATTCTCATCGAGAATATATCATTGCCCCATGTGAATGGGAAAAATGTAATATGGGGAATTTCAGATCCAGATCAGATTCAGACTTTACATCTGAGGCCCATCTCTACACATAGATATCTCTTAGCCTCCCCCAAATACAGGAAGTCACAGACTCAAGAGTTAACTTGCTAAGACTTAAGTAATTAATTTGGTGGTGTACTAGGCTATGAAGATATAACTTAATTTTGGATACTTACATAAATATACTTCTAATTGAAATAAGTGCCATACAATTGGGCCCTGAACTGGCAAAAGATTTAAACATGTGCTTAAATTCATTGCTGAAGAAGGAGCTCTGTCTGGAATTGCTGCCAATCTATACAATGTCTGAGTAGGAAGTGCACTATTTTATAAGGTGGTCTGACTATGATGTTTGATTTTTTTCCTATTATATATATTGTCACCCTCTTGTCTAAGTATTTTCACACTCTGTAATAATGCAAAGAGCTGTCATAGAAGCACTATAGGAAACTAACTGGGAATCAATCAGCATTTGATTAATGCACATTCTTGAAGAACAAACACTTTCCCGCTCAAGTGAAGTTGGTAGGTTCCATTTTATCAGAACTGAAGTTGAATTGTTTTGTTCTGAACATGAATGTTTGCATTTTCATTGTTAATCAACATACTCATGAAAATGATTATGCAACGTACAACATAATATTATATATACAGTAATACATTTTGGGCCTGATTCTGTGCCCATTAAAGTCATTTTAAAGACTTTCCCATTAAAGAAAAAGGGATCAGGAACCTCAAATGTGTGAATGGCCAGGAATTAGGAAAACTGTATAAACACAGAATTGAGGTGCACACATTGTGTTGGTGGTGGAAGCATGTTATAAGGGAATTTGGCAGTGGTATGTTCCATCTTTTGGAAGATCTGAAGAAACCTAATGAGCACAACTGGTAAGCCCCTCAAAGATCTCACGGAATTTCTTGGAAAAATAGGAATATCTGCCCAGCTATCCTGGCCAAATCCCAACTGCAGTAATTGCATCGTTCCAATTTAGGGGCCCCAATCCTGCAAATATTTATGCACATGCTCAAATTTACATACAAGATTGAGGCTTAAATTTCTTTGTCTCTTCAACTCCCTAAAGTATTTTTCCTTGCTGCCTGTTCTAAAATATGTTGGGCAGCATTACTGTGCCATCATAACAATTGCCACATCATTCCTCAGAAAATGGATGCATTTTGGTGGTGGCTGAAACAGTCCCAATGTTCTCTGGGCCTCACCCACCCCTACATTACACAAGTTTTATGTTGGTATAACTCAATTGAAATAAATAAAAATCCATTGGATTTCAATAGACAAAGTTGCTGTAATGCAGCGGTGAACCTGCCCCCAAAACTCTGTATAGTATTTCATTCCTGTATGCAAAATAAATAAATAAATAAATAAAATAAAGAATTTAAAAACAAAATAATGATTTTGAGTTGTTCTGTCAGACCATCTTGAGAATTAGCTTGTATTAAAAACCTTAGAAACACAAATAGAAATTAGGTATTATTTTATTTACCTTTTTATTTCATAACCTACAACAAACATTTCATAATGAACATAAGCAAAATGTTCAGTTGATAAATATACAGAAAAGAGACCTAGTTACAATGAATTTACTCATTAAGGACCTGTTCTAAAGTCCATTCAAGTCAATGGAAATCTTTCCATTTACTGCCATTGGCTTTGGATAAGGCTCTAAACACCCAAGCTCACAGAAGACTACGTAAGGATAAGAATAAAGATGGTCCTTGTCCTAGTAGTGTTCTTTGTTCAGTGTCAGAAGAAGGCGACACATGCTCGGCACATGCTGATTCTCTATCGTTACATTATAAATACAGTTTTGCTAGTGAATTTTGTTTTGCCGCCCACAGGAAAAAAAATTAATTGTTCCATTCGTCCAAGCTCAGCTTTGATTTTGTTTACTAGTGGATCCGTAGTTAATTTGATTTCTTTTAACATAATGAAAATCTTGTTCCAGGACCCATTTTCAATTCCAATCTTCAAATTAGCATCTGTTATATGGATTACTGTCCTAATAGATAAAGCACAGGATGGGGTACTAGTTGGTGTCTGCAGTTCAAGAATGAGGTTGATAAATTGGAGAGGGTTCAGAGAAGAGCCACAAGAATGATTAAAGGATTAGAAAACATGCCTTATAGTGATAGACTCAAGGAACTCAATCTATGTAGCTGAACAAAGAAAAGGGTAAGGGGGGGACTTGATTACGGTCCCCTACATGGGGAACAAATCTTTGATAATGGGCTCTTCAATCAACCAGAGAAATCCACAATCCAACGGCTGGGAAGTTGAAGCTAGACAAATTCAGACTGGAAATAAAGCATAATTTTTTAATGGTGAGAGTAATTAACCACTGGAACAATTTATAAAGGGTCATGGTAGATTCTCCATCACTGAAAATTTTAAAATCAGGATTGGATGCTTTTATAAAATCTATGCTCTAGGAATTATTTTGGGGAAGTTTTATGGCCTGTGCGATACAGGAGGTCAGACTAGATGATCACAGTGGTCACTTCTGGCTTTAGAATTTCTATATCGGGAGAATTTCAGATTTGTTACCTTTATTTTACAAATGGATTATGCTCCAGATTTAGCAATTAGTTTAAGGTGTTTTTGAATGGTTTCTCCCATATTAGGGAACATAAGATGCTGTCAGCATACATTGGAACCGGATTCTCCTGTGCCCTTTACCTTGTTTAGTTACTTACACCTGTGCAAAGTGGTTATAAAATGCCACCAAATAACCACTGAAAAAGTCACACTGCAATACATCACTTTAATTCTACACTCTCCATTCATTATTTCAGAATAACATCTTGGGCCAGGCTGTAGTATGCTTACTCCCATTTGGCAGTGCCTTACTCGGTAATAACCACACAATGGGACTTCTTACGGAGTTAAGTGCTACTCTCTGTGAACAAAAGAGCGGGAATCCGGCCCATTATGACTATTCATATGAAACTGTGAATCATGTGTAAGTTTCAATAATATTATTGCCCATTTGGGCCCAAGTGATGAATCCCTATTCAGGGCATTGCAGTGTTATTTATGTTGGAAATTGATTATATGAGTCAGGTATATTCTTTGGTGTAATCTTGCTTATTTACGAAAAGTACACAGTACTGTTTTCCCAAAGAAAGTAGAAACAAACAGGAGGACTTTCCCTTGCTCAGAGATCTCCAAGCCTGTCATTCCAGTGAGTTCTGTGCCCAAGAAGCTTTGTTTCTCTGCTTCTTCCCAGGAACATCCTCACAACTGCATGTCCATGTTTTCATCTCTAAGACCCACAGGCTGCAAAAATCAATATCCTAGCCCCTGTGTTTATAGTCAGGGAAACCCCTTGGTCCACATGGCCTACCCTTGACCTGCTTAATTGCTTTTTCTACTGAGTCTGAAAGAGTGCTTGGCACACCCATTGACTTCAACATAACATACTGTATATGGCTTTGTTTAATAGTGTGCATTGTATTCTTGATCTGATCTCTCTTGAAAGTCATAATGTAAGTATTTAGAATTTTGGTTTTTTTTCATGCTCAACATTATTCACTTTATCAGTCAACTGTGCATTTTTTTTCCTTCTGAGTGTCTAAAGATGCCAAGATTGTAATTTTTAAAATGACAATTGTCAAATTATTAGATAATGCAGCATTGTAGAATTGAAGGTAGAGTGTTGCCAGGTAGATTTCAGTTCTTTGATGTGTGCACTGACAGTGAGTTTCAAAAGTGTGCAAGAGTATTAGTGAAGTAGCATGGTTGGATGTTTCAAAGTCAGTGGAGTGTTCTGGTGTGCAATCGCCATTAGAGTACCCACTTGTCTCAGAGTATGATGTTGCAGAGAACTACATCTCTAGCACCACCTGCAGGTCATCTTTCTCTGTGAGCAATTCAGTCCTCTGGCTGAGGGCAACAAAAGCTCAAACTTGTAATCTGTTTCTCTCAACAGATCTACCTTTCTCTGGGCTCCATTTTCAATTTCCTTCTTAAGTTACACTGCAGTCCTCTTCCCTCCTTCGGCACTGAGCACCGGACCCTCAGAATGAATCTCTCAGAAGCAGGACCGGCTCCAGGCACCAGCAAAACAAGCAGGTGCTTGGGGCGGCACATTTCTAGGGGTGGCATTCTGGCGCCGGACATCATAGGCGTCGACTCCGGGGCATGGGGAAAAAGTGCCCCCGTCGCCCCAGCTTGCCGCCTCAGCTTGCTTCCCCTCCACCTGCTCCCCTGAGCGCGCCGCCGCCACTCTGCTTCTCCCCCCTCCCTCCCAGGCTTGCCGGGCACAAAGCAGCTGTTTCGCTCAGCAAGGCTGGGAGGGAGGAGAAGCCGAGCAGGAAGGGGCACTCGGGGGAGGCGGCGGTGGTGGAGCGGAGGTGAGCTGGAGCGGGGAGCAGTTCCTCTACCCCCCGTTACTTCCTGCGCCCCCCACCCTAGCTCACCTCCGCTCTGCCTGCTCCCCTGAGAGGGAGGGGGGAGAAGCAGAGCGGCGGCACGCCCGGGGGAGCAGATGGAGCGGAGGTGAGCTAGGGTGGGAGGTCACGGGGGGGCCTGCAGGAAGCAATGGGGGGGAAATGCGGCACGCCCGGTGGAGGAGGCGGGGCTGGGGATTTGGAGAAGGGGTTCGGAAGGGGTGGATTTGGGGCCCGGCTGGGGGCAGGGGGGCACAAAAAAAAGGGGGGGTGGCCAAAATTTTTTTTGCTTGGGGCGGCAAAAATTCTAGAGCCGGCCCTGCTCAGAAGTCTCCGCTTGCTTGCAGACTCCGGCACAGGCCCCTTCATGCAAGTCCCTTACCGTGATTCCTCCCCTCAGACTGACCCATCTCATGTTTCATGGGGCTCAGGTGTCCATTAAGTTATCACCTGATGTTTCCCAGTCCCACACATTTGGATGAGAAACAACTAATTGGGTACATCTATTGAACTTGTGCCATAATTAATTGACCATTAGCCTGTTGATACTGGCTGGGATTTTTCAAAAGCATTCAGCATTGGATAGTTCTGTTCCTTTTGTAATCAGTGGTAATAGGAGCAGTTTTATGCAATTGTGGAACACTTGTGAAAATCCCACCCACCATGGGGAGCATGAAGGGTGTCACCACTTGTGTTTGACTTGCTTTTTAATGTTTGTGTTGTGAGGAAATGCACATGAGCAAACTTTGACCTAAATTAATGCAGTTTCAGTGTGGCAATTTCATATTTTAAAAAATGCAAATGTGGAGGCTGATGGCTGTACCTGGTGAGAGGGATTAGTTAGGGAGTAGACAAGACAGGTGAGAAGTAGACAGAAGGCCTGACACTAAGAAAATGGCCAAACCAAATTTTTCAAAAGAAACTAATGTTGTAGGTGTCTCAATGTTGGGGTGTTACACTTAAGATGTCTTATGGGGCCTAATTTTTAGAAGATGAGTGTGCAACACTCTGCACATTCAGGCCTTTTTAATGTGTCTCAAGATAGCAATTTTCTAGGACTCAAATATGAGAACACCAAAAAAATAAAAGTAGTGCTATTTACCGTCGTCTTTCACAGAACATACCAGTATCCAAATATGGATTCCTCATTTTTTCTGACAAAACCTGTAATGGGAAGAGGAAATTGTACAAGAGCAACTCATCCTTGTTATAATTGTAAAATGCCATAGATCAGAAGGTATTTAATTTAAATTGTCAGAGCTCGTCAGAAAAAAAACTGACTCTGCGAACTCTTTTAAGATTTCTTGTAAAAAATAAATGTCACACACACACTGAATTATTACAAACATAATCCTAAATGTTTTTGCCAAAAATGACACAACAAAGAATGCCTGGATGATGATTCTTTTCTCAAATACAAGAGAGAGGCTGGAATATATAACCCTTCACCTGAAACGTGGGTTATGCTCTAGTCTATTTGCATCTCTTTTAAACCTGACAAATAATGATGCTGGCTCACATATGGATCTTGCTTGCTCTCATGGTCCATCTGCCCTGTATTTGCCAGCCTTCAGGGCACAGTGCAAGGTGGATCTTTCTAATAAAGCATGTGATTTCTTTTTTACCTTTATTTACTGCTCATGAGAGATGCTGGATTGGGGACTAAAATCCCCTGTTAATCCACAGGAATATAGGAATTACCATACCATATCAGACCTGTGGCCCATCTAATCCAGTATTGTGTCACCAGCAGTGGCCAGCATCAGATGCTTCGAAGGTGTAAGAAATCCCACAGTAGGGAGATGTGACGTAATCTACACATCATGACAGTCTCATCCTAATTCCTAGAAGTTATTAGAGATTTGTTTAAAATCTGAAACATGAGGCTTTATGTCCCTTCTAATACTTTTTTTTTGAAGTAATAGCTATTACTACTAGGGATATTCTTGATGTCCATGCAAACAACCATTCCCTCTTTGAATCTGGTGGAGTTATTGGCTTCAACACCCCCCTGTGGCAATGAGTTTCACAATCTAGTCATGCTTTGAGTGGAAACAGTATTTCTTTGTATCAGTTTTGAATTTCCATCTTTTGTGCTGTGAGACTGGGAGAACAGAAACTCCTGATCTAGCTCTTGTATACAATCCATTATTTTACATATTTTAACATGTCTACTCTTATTCAGCTCCTTGACGAACAATCCCATTTTTTTTTCAAACTCTCTTAATTATGAGAGTTTTTTCCAGGCCCTTAATCATTGTCATAGCTCTTCTCTGAACCCCTCCAGTTCTGCAATATCTTTTTAGCTGGGGTGACCAGTACTACAGACAGTATTCCAGATAAGGCTGCCCCATTGATTTATATAATGTTATTATGATTTCTTTTGCATTTTATTTTTCATCCCATTCCTTATGCAACTTAACATTTTGTTTGCTTTTTTGACCTGCAGCTGCACACTGAGAAGAGGTCTTCACAGCATGGCCTACAATGACACTTAGGTCCCTTTCTTAAGTTGAAATAGTTTATTTAAAATACTATAAGGTGTATGAGTAGTTACAAATTTTTCTTTGCATTTAACAACATTGTACTTAATCTGCCATTGTTTTGCCCAATCACCTGTCTCTGAAGTTCCTCACAGGTTTTTCTGGACGTGACTAACCTAAATAACTTTTGTTTCAGGTGCAGATTTTGCTATGTCACTGCTCAGCCCAGTGTCCAAATAGCTAATAACTATATTAAACAACATGGCACCTAATACAGAACTTTAAGGCACCCTGCTGTTGACCTTTTGCCATAATGAAAACTGTCCATTTATTCCTACTCTTTGTTGTCTGTCTCCTAGACAGTTCTTGATCCATGACAATATTTTGTCTCTCACCCCATGACTAAGCATAATAGAGGAAGCAATAGTACAAACTGCCTCAGATTGTTGTGCCTGTATGCTACAACAATGCAGAAGGATGTGTTATAGAAATGATTTTATACCATTAAAACTATGAATTCAGAAATGATTTGGAACACTGTTTGAATATTTCTTTGTTTTTGTGTTCTTTGTATATTTGATAGAAGAGGTATTTATTGTGTAAGGATAGAGCTGTCCCCTTAAGAATGGGGCAGGGCAGTGGACTGAACTATGCTGTGAGTTTGAGGGAGACAAGCCTACAGCTTCAGAGCACAAAGCTTTTGGAGATAAGTCAGATGGGTCACAAGGACGCAGATGGGTGGGAACAAGCAGCACTGACAGAACTGACTTTGAACCGATTCACGGTGGTATTTTAGTGGAAACGTTGCCTTCTCGGATACAAAGATGATTTTCCGTTGCGGATGCATTGCACACACCAAGAAAACCATCGGAGTCACTTTAGATTCTCTAGCTGCCTTAGTTAAGTTTTGGTTGAACTCTGGGGCATTGTTTTCAAAATAGTATGTTTGAAGGATTTGCCTTAGTTTGGACAATGTTACCCATAGGCCGTGGAGCCAAGGAGGCCACCTGAGCCAGAGCCTGACCACTTTCCAGCAGTGCTCACAGAGTGATCCAGAGCATCACTTGGGCACCTGAAATGCAGGAAGGGGGACACTCTGACACTTCAGAATTTCCCTCTCCCCTGTGTCCCTCTCCAATTGGCTCCCATGATGCTCTTCCCCAAAGGATCTGTTGCTCAGTTGCCCTGGGAGACACTGCGGATGGGAAGGGTTTGAGAGGCATACATGGATAGCTAGGGCTTGAGGGGATCAGCTTGGTATTGAGTCTCCTGGCTGCCCAGCAGCAGGATGAGCAGGGGGAGTCCCTAGAGCCCCATTACTACGGTACATAGAATCATAGAATATTAGGGTTGGAAGAGACCTCAGGAGGTCATCTAGTCCAACCCCCTGCTCAAAGCAGGACCAATCTCCAACTAAATCATCCCAGCCAGGGCTTTGTCAAGCTGGGCCTTAAAAACCTCTAAGGATGGAGATTCCACCACCTCCCTAGGTAACGCATTCCAGTGCTTCACCACCCTCCTAGTCAAGTAGTGTTTCCTAATGTCCAACCTAGACCTCCCCCACTGCAACTTGAGACCATTGTTTCTTGTTCTGTCATCTGCCACCACTGAGACCAGTCTAGTTCCATCCTCTTTGGAACCCCCCTTCAGGTAGTTGAAGGCTGCTATCAAATCCCCCCCTCATTCTTCTCTTCTGCAGACTATATAATGCCAGTTCCCTCAGCCTCTCCTCGTAAGTCATGTGCCCCAGCCCTCTAATCATTTTCGTTGCTCTCCGCTCGACTCTCTCCAATTTGTTCACATCCCTTCTGTATTGTTGGGACCAAAACTGGACGCAATACTCCAGGTGTGGCCTCATCAGTGCCAAATAGAGGGGAATAATCACTTCCCTCGATCTGCTGGCAATGCTCCTACTAATACAGCCAATATGCCGTTGACCTTCTTGGCAACAAGAGCACACTGCAGACTCATATCCAGCTTCTTGTCCACTGTAATCCCCAGGCCCTTTTCTGCAGAACTGCTGCTTAGCCAGTCTGTCTCCAGCCTGTAGCAGTGCATGGGATTCTTCCTTCCTAAGAGCAGGAATCTGCACTTGTCCTTGTTGAACCTCATCAGATTTCTTTTGGCCCAATCCTCCAATTTGTGTAGGTCACTCTGGACCCTATCCCTAACCTCCAGCGTATCTACCACTCCCCCCAGCTTAGTGTTATCTGCGAACTTGCTGAGGGTGCAATCCATCCCATCATCCAGATCATTAATAAAGATTTTGAACAAAACTGGCTCAGGACCGACCCCTGGGGCACTTCGCTTGATACTGGCTGCCAACTAGACATCAAGCCGTTGATCACTACCCGTTGAGCCTGACAATCTAGCCAGCTTTCTATCCACCTTATAGTCCATTCATCCAATCCATACTTCTTTAACTTGCTGGCAAGAATACTGTTGGAGACTGTATCAAAAGCTTTGATAAAGTCAAGATATCACATCCACCACTTTCCCCATATCCACAGAACCAGTTATCTCATCATAGAAAGCAATCAGGTTGGTCAGGCATGACTTGCCCTTGGTGAATCCATGTTGACTATTCCTGATCACTTTCCTTTCCTCCAAGTGCTTCAAATGGATTTCTTGAGGACCTGCTCCATGATTTTGCCAGACTGAAGTGAGGCTGACTGGTCTGTAGTTCCCTGGGTTCTCTTTCTTCCCTTTTTAAAATACGGGCACTATATTTACCTTTTTCCAGTCGTCTGGGACCCCTCCTGATCACCACGAATTTTCAGAGATAATGGCCAATGGCTCTGCAATCACATCAGCCAACTCCCTCAGCACCCTTGGATGCATTAGATCTGGACCCAGTGACTTGTGCATGTCCAGCTTTTCTAAATAGTCCTTAACCTGTTCTTTCACCATTGAGGGCTGCTCATCTCCTCCCCATACTGTGTTGCCCAGTGCAGCAGTCTGGGAGCTGACCTTATCTGTGAAGACCAAGGCAAGAACAGCATTGAGTACTTCAGCTTTTTCCACATCATGTGTCACTATTTTGCCTTCCTCATTCAGTAAAGATCCCACACTTTCCCTGACCACCTTCTTGTTGCTAACATACCTGTAGAAACCCTTCTTGTTACCCTTCACATGCCTTGCTAGCTGCAACTCCAATTGTGCCTTGGCCTTCCTGATTACACCCCTGCATGCTCTAGCAATATTTTTATACTCCTACCTAGTCATCTGTCCAAATTTCCACTTCTTGTAAGCTTCCTTTTTGAGTTTAAACTGAATTCTGCTTAGAGAATTAAAGTGTTGTTGTTTGTTTAAGTCATTGAAACAGTGTGGCCTGGAAGACTGAGCACTAGACTAGGAGCCAGAATCTCTCAAGTCATTATCCTGGCTCTTGCACTGAATCTTTTGATAAGGTCATGAAAATCATGCGACTTTGGTACACTCTGGATCTCAGTTTCTGCAACTGTAAAATGGGGAGGATAATATCAGTGGTTTTGGGTGGATTATTAGTACAGTGCTTTGAAGAGGGAAAATGTGATGCCCTACTACTTTTAGGAAAATATAGTATGACATACATTCAAAGTTTTTAAAGTGCGAATCAGCTGCAATTGTAGTTGACTAAAATGTCAAGGGGAAAATGCCTTCATGAAAATGTGGGATTTCTTATTCAAGTTTTTTTTTGTCTGCTTCTATTTGTTATTACAAACTTGTTAAAAGTATTTCATTGTACTAGTGTGCATGTTTTTCTGCATTAAACCATACTTAACAATAAGTGCTGCATGCGGGAGAGAAGCGCATGGTAATCTGAACACAGCCAGCCAAGAGCTCCCAAATCTAAGACCAGCTCAGTCAAGGACTCACTCTATGGGCAAATTACTTATACCTTTGTGCCCAGCTCGTACACGTGTAAACTTAGGATACTAATATTTACCTCTTGTACTTCATAGTGTGTTGCAAAGATGAAATGGTGTTTAGAAAAAGCTTTAAAGATGTACAGTGCTGCCTTTAAGTGCTAGATATTATAGTTAGATTTCAACTCAGATATTTTTATCTGTCATCTACTGGAAATGTGTGTAAAGAACCAAAAACATACAATTGATTGGTTGCATCTAAGCGGTGGAGAAACAGAAATACGGAAACTGTGTCCATCCTGCAGAAGTAGTAAAAATTTTCTTGCTTTGCTTCGGATCACTCTCTTTTCATCTTGGTAGGATGATCTCTGCTTTATTAAATAATGATTTCATCCTCCTTTTCAAATTCCTCAGCTGTGAATGGAAGCGGGTGTATTTAAACTAAATTGAATGTCTTTTCAGAGGCTGGAACAAAATTGGGGAATACATAGCCACTGGGTAATTCTCATTACCTGCCATCCACAGCTGACATTTATTAGAATCCTCATGCCACTTGTGCAGAATTCTACCGTGGCTCGTCTGTGTGTGCTTAGGGCCGGCTTTCAATCACTCCAATAGGCTTTTATCCCTGAAGTGAATCAATACAGAGAGAATTATTTTGCAAAGGCCCGAGTCATCTGTAGTCTATTTGTGTTTAGAATGTTATTTCAGCTTCTCTCCCACAGAACAAATATCACCAGCAGCAAAACCATATCTTTTCATATCTACAAAGAGAAAAGGACAGTTTAGTACTCTCAGTAAATATATAAAGATTTTGCTGGTTAAACTATTTGAAGATTTTATATATATATATATATATACATATTCTCTAAGAAAATACAAACCAAAAAATAAAGGATCAGAGCTCCTCAAACTTACACAAGTGTCAGCCTTTTCTGTTTCACAATCTAGTCATGCTTTGAGTGGAAACAGTATTTCTTTGTATCAGTTTTGAATTTCCACCTTTTGTGCTGTGAGACTGGGAGAACAGAAACTCCTGATCTAGCTCTTGTATACAATCCATTATTTTACATATTTTAACATGTCTACTCTTATTCAGCTCCTCTGACCCCATGGATCTCTAATACAAGATACTTAAAGATAATATAAGAAACACTTTTGTGTTTCAAGTGTAGTTATGTTCCTTAAAAACCTGCATTATCTCTATACAAATTCTGGATGAAGTTTATACACACCAGGCAATGCAGGACACTACCTACTGCCTACCACTTTATCAGAGAACTATGTACATGTATATGTATCTGCTAAAGATGAATGAAAAGCAGAAAAAATTTGACATGAATGTTAGTTCAAGTTCTAAAGCAAATTTTGATTCAACCATGGTTGCAACTCTTTTCTGCTCACTTTTTGTGAATATTCATAGGCTTGACCTTTATTGGTGCAAATACTTTGTGATAGTGAATTTTAAGACTTAATGAATGTCTAAATAGTAAAAGCAAATTTTAATTCTAAAAGCCACATCCTCATCTTAATAGAGATACAATGATTTACATCAACTGAAGTCTGGCCCTACTATAATAGCTTTTTTAAAAAAACCTTAGTATATTGATTTTATCATTTACAGTTCAAAATTTGTTCTGCATCAGTTAGTTATTATATAAGTAGTCAATTCATTGAACAAAAACAATACCACATAAACACAAATGATCAATACAGCATGAATTTCAGATGTACAAATCAAAATTTACCTTGTTTAATTATATAAATCACATGGTATTGTTACTTGCTTGGATGACATATGAAATTTGCCATCACAGCATTCATCTTGATTTGTATATTTGACTTAATAGGGCTACTCATCTTTGTAAAGATAAGAATATGACTGCAGGATTAGGACCTACATGAAAGACTAGTGAGGCTATAATGTACCAAGAAGGGAAGAGTGAGGAAGGAAATTAATCTATAGATACATAATAATCTTGTTACTTGGTTTAGACAGACATCTGTCCTAATGGTTCCCACTGATCATCAATGGGAGTTTGAGTAAGGACTACAGGGTTTAGCTCTGCTTAATAGTTTTGGATTCATTTATCCCCCAGCCACACTAGTGTAAATCCAGACTCTGTCATTTGCCTTGTTAAACTGTCTTTTAATTCCGAGTTACATCAGTGCAAATCCAGAGCAATCAAGAAATGAATTTGGCCATGGTTTTAAAGTCTACAGGCACAAATCCTGATGTGCTTACTTCCATTGATTGGGAGTTTACCTGAGTAAAAACTGAGACAGAATGAAAAGGATGTTAAAATGGGAAACGGAGCTCAGGATTTGGCCCATATATATCTCAATTAATGTTTATAAAGCTCTTTTTAGTAGTTTCCATTGTATGTAGCTCAGTGACGATATTATTCATTAATAATACATTGCCATTCTGTGACAATTTGCCTTCATTTGGACAATGTTATCCATAGGCCACGGAGCAAAGGAAGCCACCCAGGCCAACTTTTCGGCAGGGGGTTAGTGCTGACAGAGTGACCTGGAGCATCAATTGGGCACCTTCTGTTTGAGGATCTCAAAGTGCTTCAAATATTAAGTCTCAACATCCTCTTTGTGGGAGGGAAGTTTATTATTATTATTAGATGGGGAAAGAAAAGCACAGCAAGGTCAATAACTTGCCCAAGGTCATATGGCAAGGGTGACAAAGCTGGGAATACTGCCCAAATTTTCAGATTCTTGGTCCTGCACTTTTAACAGATTATAATCCTTTCTGTACAAACACTTACTCTGTTTTAGTTTTTGATACACAGACCAACGTTTCAAATTTTTTCACCCTGTTTAATTTTGGTACACTGAATATTCCAATAGTGATGCATGTGGGATTTCCATACATTGAAATAAAGATATACTTCCTATTGTGTATTAGAGAGACAAGGCAGTGAGGTAGTATCTTTTATTAGACCAGCTTTTCTGTGTAAACTCGAAAGCTTGTCTCTCACCAGCAGAAGTTGGTCCAATAAAAGATATCATCTCACCCACCTTGTCTCTCTAATATCCTGGGACCAGCAGGGCTACCACAACACTGCATCCTACTGTATATAACATTTACAATGCTGTAGGTTTTCATTTGGACAGCATATTCTTAAAAAAAAAAAAAGGAGGAAATAAGAGAAACTGTGTAAAACTGCATGAGATTACTGCCACTGTAGTGCCTTTTAAATCTTCTATGTAAGGAATAGCAATAGCAGGATCTTTGAAGGAGGAATCGCTAGTAAACCTGTGCTGATGCCTTATTCCATTGGGTCTCCTAATTTTACAAGAAAAGTATTTGGAAACAATGGAAGAAGGAACTAACTTTACCTTTGTTACTGGATGAAGAATACAGATATATTCATGTGGCTTCCAAACTGATGTTTCTAATTTTACATGCTAATTCTTGCAACTATTATTTTATTATGTACTTATTTTATTTTATTATTATTTATTCATTATAGTTAATAAAACAAAAAAGCCCGGGTAAATGTTTGTAAGAATCAAACATGCCACTGAAGTTTTTATAGAATATATGTTGTTCTAAATCATATGACTTGTGCTGTTTAATTAGGCCTTTAAGTCGCGTAATTTTTTTGGACACAATTATTCTTTCACATGGAGAGTGTATGGCTTGCTTGAACTTGTAGTGCAATCACACTCCTTAACCAGTGCAGCATTGCCAAAAGCCAAGTAAAAAGGCAGCACCCAGCAAGGCAAAGCAAAAGAAATCCAGCTGTCCCATTTCCTGTATCAGCTATACATCAATTATTTGTCAGGCAGCAGGTGTAATGCCATTGCAGGTTGTTGAATCCGTGGAAGATTGCCGATGACATTTATGGAGCACAATGGTATTCCAGGAGCTTCTTGGTGTTCTTTTATCAAAGGTGACACACTGAATAACCTGCAGGTTAGAATCAGGAAGGCCAGACTGCGCACTAGGGACAAATGAGGTATATTGATGAATGGTCTGACAAAGCAGGCCTGCCTGCAGAGAATAAGTCCTGGGAGGTGAACATGAAGTAAGTCACAGAAATCCAGAAAGAGAAGCAGATGAATTCTAAAAAGAAAAAGGCATGATGTCTTTGTGCACTTAGCTCAGTGGAGCGTGTTATCTTCTTAATGGCAAGCTTAGAATTGAGGACATAAAAGAGTCTGAGTCTGCTGGAGACTCTGAAGACTTATGTTTAACTTGACAGTGGGTACTCTGCACTGCCTCTGGTCCAGCAGGTAGTTTCAGTCTAAACTCAACCTTTAGTTGACAGGGCAAAACAATCAGTGCTGACTTATTGCATTGGGGTTGCATGAGATGTAAGTGAGCCCAGAATTTGGCTCTGTGGGTTTAATTTGGTAAAAGGCTTTGGCAGTTAATCCATCAGTCTTCTGAGAACAAAGCTTATATACTACACAGAACTATCAGATCAGGTTTTGTTCTGTGGTCTATGACTCAGTGTGTGAACTGGTCTTCTGTTGCATTGGCTTTTTGAGGATTCTACATAAGTAAGGAGCAGCAGTGGAAAAGTTTCAGTTTAAAGTTAAATTGGTAATTTTTTCTCTCATTTACCCTGTGCAAACAAGGATTGACTCCACTGAGGTCAGTAAAGTTACTTCAGTGTAACTGAGAGCTGAATTTAACAACCTCACAACAGAAAACTAAAGGGCACTTAATATATAAAAGGAGGAAATACTTCAGTCTTCCTCTTACTTTCTTCTGAGTCTAACCAACTGCCTGGCTTCACATTCCTGTATTCACACAGGGAGAGTGGTTTAAGAGGAAGATTAGCCATTGAAGAGCATAACACCACCAATTAAAGAAGAAGGCGTCCACAAAAGTTATAGTTAAAATTTAGTACGGAATCACATTTTTCTTTGACTTACTGTAGCTAACTAAGTGTTATCTTGGTTATTTGTGATTCAGAATCATCTAAATTGTGCCCAAATGAGAGTTGCACTGGGAAATTGCCAGAGAGCCACACACAGTTTTAATAAACTGTAGCCACCCTTAAACTTAACTTAGAAGTCTGGCCCAGCTAAAATTCTTCTTCATGATCCAAGTATTCAGTTACAGGATCAAGACAAATGTGACTTAGGTTTCCTAAAGCCTGTCCTTCATCATTACTGAAGGGTAGGGCAGGAACAGGCCACATTGTTCAACTTTGTGGGGCAGAACTTTGACCAGTGCAGGCTTACTCAGTGTATTTATAATGGCAGCCCTGATCCTGCACTTGGATCTGCTCAGGCAGTTCATCTGCCCATGTAGTGTTGTACAGAACTCAGTGGGGCTCCATATAGGCAGAAGGATCCATCCAAGGATGCATCCATCCCTCCATCCATCCAACTGAGTTTCAGAGGCAGGAGATATAATATGATCCCATGGCTTTGTGCAGAGGTAAAACTGTGAAGGAAGTGAACTAAACTTTGGATTTATTTCTCTCTCTCTGATGAAGGGAAAGTGTCTAAGAGAGGTACGTTGTCCTGCCAGGCTAAAATATATATGCCACATAAGAGCAGAAACTGAAGAAGAAATTTCTCTCTCAGCAATCTACCCAGCCACTTGATGGTGTCATCATCCGCCAGATGGAGAATCAGTAGCCCACCGTCAATATAAGCCAGAGGGCACTCGTGAAGGATATGAGACAAGTTGAGTGCAGCTACATCATGGGTCATTAGAAGAATCCCATTTGAAGAGATTAGCTATACAATTGCCCTGACCTATTCAAAACTAGTTCAAAGTTGATCACAGGTACCTTGGCAGGTCAAACCCTGATGGACAGATGGTTGGTGTGACAGGTTGGGTCACAGAAACCCCCTTGGGGTTGCCAACTGATGTGCCAAGACTACTTCTGTTCCTGCTTTCATGCCCTGGCAGCTTGGAACTTCAGTGCCCTGCCTGGTTTAAGCCAGACCCACTAGCCTGCTGCAAACCCAGACCCAGGTCTGAACTACATCCCCTAACAGCTGCAGACTTAACTGAAAGCGGCTTAAGAAGTGTTCCTGTCTTTAACACTTGTCTAAAGCTTATACAGGGTAAACTCATAAATTGTTCGCTCTCTATAACACTGATAGAAAGATATGCACAGCTGTTTGTCCCCCCCAGGTATTAATACATACTCTGGGTTAATTAATAAGTAAAAAGTGATTTTATTAAATACAGAAAGTAGGATTTAAGTGGTTCCAAGTAATAGCAGACAGAACAAAGTGAATTACCAAGCAAAATAAAATAGAATACGCAAGTCTATGTCTAATACAGTAAGAAAACTGAATACAGATAAAACCTCACCCTCAGAGGTGTTACAGTAAACTTCCTTTTACAGACTAGTCTCCTTCTAGTCTCGGTCCAGCAATCACTCACACCTCCTGTGGTTACTGTCCTTTTTTTCCAGTTTCTTTCAGGTATCCTTGGGGGTGGAGAGGCTCTCTCTTGAGCCAGCTGAAGACCAAATGGATGGGTCTCCCATGGGCTTAAATAGACTCTCTCTTGTGGGTGGAGACCCCCTCCTCTCTCCTATGCAGAGTCCAGCTCCAAGATGGAGTTTTGGAGTCACATGGGCAAGTCACATGTCCATGCATGACTCAGTTTTTACAGGCAGCAGCCATTGCCCACATGCTATCTTGAATGTCTCCAGAAAGACTTCTTATGTGGATTGCAGCCTTCCAAGATCCATTATTCATTAACTGTTTCTTGACTGGGCACTTAATATGCACATTCCTTTCTCAAGAAGCTGACCAAATGCTTTACTAAGACTACTTAAAAATCAAGCAAATACACAGCCAATATTCATAACTTCAAATACAAAAATGATACATGCATACAAATAGGATGAATAGATTCAGTAGATCATAACCTTTACAGAGATATGTTACATGGCATATATAGCATAAGACATATTCCAGTTATGTTATATATACATTCATAAACATATTTCCATAAAGGCTTATGGGGTACATCGTCACAGTTGGGTAGGTGACAAGAGAGTGATAAATGACCGTCATCTCTGACCCCTCATTATGCCAAGCAGATCCCACTGTCACGTCCCATGGCGGCATAAATGACCATACAGGACGTCTGGAAGACAGGCGAGCTGATGAGTGGTTGAAGAGATCTGTGTACAAAAGCAGGTCACTGTTCTCATGGACCTTTGGCCAGAATTGTGATGGAAACTTCCTCCTGGTGAATATGAGGCGGTGCTATGTTACGAAAGTATTGGCAGCCATGGCAACGGAGTTGCACGTAATGTCCTGGTAACAATACACATAGCTTTGTTAAGCAATACATCAACGAGCCTCATATGAGAGCCCCAGAGCACCCATGGAGTCAGCGCCTGCATCTCCAACAAAGATTGCTAGATGGTCAAGTGTTGGGAGGACCTACTGGTCACAGTGCACACTGAGAGGCTTATATACGTTGGCAATCCTGAAGCCGCCAACCTGGATCATTTCATAAAAACTGGAGAAGGGGAGTGGAATAACATCAGATGTATTGGAATGCACGCATGTTGCATGGCCATATTTAGCATCAGTGGTGTGTGAAATGAGATCAAAGCTATCAATGCTGTAACATCCTGCTACATTAATTACAATATGTGTTTCTTGCAAAAAGATTGCATCAATATTGGGATGAGACGCCAAGGCACTAATGATGCTGTGCTTAGCTGCTGACAGGCCCTTGACATTAAGCTGAAGAATTTGATGTGCCGATCGAATGGCTTGAAAGTCAAAGGGTGGTGATACATTGGGGTCGCAGTCAGAAATAACATAGGGCAATATCACAACATTGATTATTAAACAGAAATTCCCATAGGAATTAGAGGTGTTCTGCTTAATAATCCATGGCATGATAGGACCTATACAATAGAGCAAAACCAAAAACAAACAAACAAACTAACCAACCAAATAAAATGGCTAAAAACTGCATTTTTGTTATTCAATATCATGGCACAAGAACCCCTGGCCTACCACTGGTTCATGTTACAACTAAACCAACTCAAATGCTGCAGAGCTGTGTAGAGTCTCCACAGAGGTGGGGTGGGTGGTGCTCTCCTTGCTGCCCACCACCACACACTTTCCATTTGAGCAGGGCAGTTATAGGAGATCAATAGGGATCAGTCAGTTTGAGGGGATGGATCATCACTCCAGAACAAAGACAAGCAATGCACGGCAGCTCCACATGGTTTCTATTGGAAGGAAGGAATGTCCAGGGTCGGCTCCAGGCACCAGCTGAGCAAGCAGTGCTTGGGGCGGCCAAGGGGAAGGGGCGGCACGTCGGGCTTTTCGGCGGCAATTCGGCGGAGGGTCCCTGTTCCTCTCAGAGGGAAGGACCTGCCGCCGAATTGCCGCCGAAGAAGAAAGTGGCGCGGTGGAGCTGCCGCCGATCGCAATTGTGATCGTGGTGGTTTTTTTTTTTTTTTTGGCGGCTTGGGGTGGCAAAAACCCTGGAGCCGGCCCTGGGAATGTCACTCTAGCAGTCAGAGAGGAAGAGGATTGGCTGTGGATAACCTGGTTGGCTCTGAGCCAATCATCTGCCACAAGGGCACAGGTTGCATAGGGCATGGTAGTGGGAAGTTTTGTTGTAGGCTGGGAGAAAAAGACAGCAGGAAAGGGGGCAGCTAAAAGCTGTTGTGCAGAGGTCAGACCGAGTGGCAGCAAGAGCCAGTTGGGAAGTCCACGGAACAAGAATCAGCCCCCCAATTGTAAAACACATTCCAATATGCATGACTTCAGTATAAGGTTGATTGGGACCCAGCATGGGACAGAAGGCTGGGTTGGGCTGCTTGGACTCAATCAGTTTAGAGAGCATTAATCTGTACATTTAGATGTTGGGGGATTGGGTATATTTTACTTCTGCTGGGGACATACATGTATAATCCCTATAAGAGTTTCCTCCTGGAACTGCCCCTGATATTGACTAAGGGCCTGCCTGTCTTAGATAAGGATTGCTTTAGTGTTGAGAACAGCCTCTGGTTTTGGGATTAACTCCTGCCTCTCTGAGGGGGTGGGGGGGTTGGGGCTCAGCTAGGGACAAAGGGGGTAATCCCAGGTGCAGTCTGGAGTTTGGGAACCTCTCAGCCACCCCTGGGATAAACCCACCTGACAAATGCCCAGCATCATTTCTTTACATATTAATGAAGTTTTATTTTGTTAAACTGACAACACACTTTCAATTAGCTTGTCAGAGCAGTATAAATGCATGAGCTGATCTCCCCCATTAGAACTTGAAACTGCAAATTTATTTAAGTAGGTGGTGAGAAGAGTATTTTTTATATTCCCAGTGACATATGTTTCAATACAATATGTTACATAAAATTAAGTGGGAAAGAAGGAAAAAATACCCTCCCCCCCCAAAAGCACACAATAATATGGAAAAATCACATCTGCTTCCCCGAACAGCAATGAAGTTGTAAAGGATATGTATCTGTGGTGTCTCTGCCTGGAATGACAGGGGGATACGGTGATAATGGCTGTGGGTTTGTATGGTATATTACTAGGCTGAAGTTGTGGAGTGATGGAAAGATAAAGCTTTGAACTGCAGCAGTCCAGAGTTCTGCTTTATCTAGAGAATGGTTCCAATGTTTTATGCTTCCCGTTTAGCTTACGGCTGTGGTCATCTATTCTCCATCTGAACACTTTTAGATGGGAGCCATAGGAATAAGCAAAGTGGCAGAAAAAAAAAACAACTAAAGTGAGCTGCATGACAGGCTTACATGATCAGATGATGCTGTAATGGATAAGGCCAAGATAATTATAGGCATAGTCTGTGCTCACAGGACCAGGGAAGTTCAGATCATACATATTTACATCTCCACTGTATCCTTATTAGTATGGAGAGCTGGCCAAAAAAAAAAAAAACGAAACATTTTATTTGCAAATAATTATTTGATGAGAAAAATGCCAACATTTGCAATGGTCTGATTAGAGAACAATATTAATTACATTCATCATCAGTGACTAGCTCTGAAAGATTGGGACTGAGCGTAGCTCCTTATATGGCCCACATCACTGTAGTATCTGTAAACGCAACCCTATGAGGTAGAGAAATGCTATCATGAGGCATGAAGATTAAGTATTTGATCGAGCAGTCATAAACATCAGTAGGTGTCATTCCATGTGTAACCCACACACTTTCTGGGTGTGGTGTTCTGTCCCATCCAGTGGCACCTAGACCACTTAAAGAGGGATAAAATGAGTCTGCTCTACAGCCTTAGCTAACAGGCAGTTGGCTTTTAGCTCATGCTGTAGAGTCTCATGCATTAAGCTCCAGGGGTCCCAGGTTCAATCCTGCCTGCCAATGACTGGGGTCTGTCGGTGTTATACATGGACTTCAGTTGACATTGGCTCAAGCCCATAGTGACTTGCTTCAGGTCAGACCATAATTCAGTGGCAGAGCCAGGAAATAACAAAGGTCTCCTGAATTATACTCCAGACCTAATCACAAGAGACCATTATTGCTATTTTCACCAGATATATTTTTTAACATAATACTTATTTTCTCTATTGAAAATATTTTGTAGGTTCTTTTAAAAACTAACATTGGTTCTGTAGGGGTAGTTTATTAATACTCTTTCCTTCCTGCTAATTTTGAACATATTTTGCATATCTATTGGATAGAAAGGTTTTACATCTGTGATAATTGCAAATATTTTTCAGTGTATTTAATAGGACTTTTTTTAGTAGAACTGGTCAAAAACATTTAATTAAAAAACTTTTTAAATGGAAAATTGAATTTTCAACTAAATGAATTTTATTGCAAAAAGTGACTACCAGGAAATTGAAATATTTTGATTTGGAAACACCAATCCAATGCTTCCTTAGTTCAGTTGCTTCTCTATGGTCCCCATTCTTCTCTATGGACTGGGCGCCCCAGCAGGACTTCATATCCCAATATATTTTGGCCCACTCTCATCATGGTCCCTCCAAGAGATGAGACCATGGTGTATGATGGGAAACTGTAGTCCAATCAGGGAACCCAGCCTATAAAAGAGAATGGGGCATGAGACAACTTCCATGAGATATCATGATGGCATTTCCAAATCAAAATAGTTCAGTTTTCAGCTGAAAGATCAAATATTCTGTGGAAGATTTCAATGGACTCACCCCCACTTTACATCAATATTGCCTCTGTGTGTGTGTGTGTGGGGGGGGGGCAAACATTTTCAAACCAGCACTACTTTTAATGTATGGCCCTAGGTATATTCTATTCTATTCTATTTTGGACTATGTTTAATTACAGAAAAGTGATATTTGTACCAAAGTAGTTTATTGTTTTGTTGGATGAAATTTTTTTTCTTCCAACTCCCTAAGAAATGTGTGATAACCGGGCACTGTGGTTCAGGAAATAAAGTACAGTCTCAATACTGCTACCGTTGAAGTCTGTGGCAAAACTGCCAGCAATTTCAATAATACAGCATGGAGGTCCCGTGTTTATCTATGTATTTTCTAAATGTAAGACACATTGGTGACCATTAAAGTGAACATAGTGGATCTGATTCTCATTTATGCTTTGATTCCTTTATACCCCTCTTGCATTGTAAAAGGGCTTTTAATGACTGTAGATTTAATGTCCATTTTAATGCCCTTTCACACGACTAGTGGGGTATAAAGGGGCCTAAGTGTAAATGAGCTTCGGGGCCAAATGATAGACAGACAGACACACACACAATTTGTTACTTTCTCCTGCTTCCAATGAAGTCAATTGAAGTTTTGCCTTTGATTTCCATAGAACAGCATCATATCCTTTAGCTTTTCATGGAAAGAGTCTATAAATTATCTATTCCTGCACAGTCCAATATATGATATCATAGTGTAAAAAATAAAGTGTGCTAATTCTAATGATCATTATTATATATCCTTAGCTAACATAATTTCTATTGAGATGCAAGTCTGCCTTTCCTGAAGATGTCAAATGACAATGAATACAATAAATTTAGTAAATAACTCAGAGGAACTGGAAGGGACCTGGCTGAGTGAAGAAACAGAACATAGAGGGGATGAACTTTATCAAGATCACAAAATGTGCTCGTACAGCATAAATCTGCTGGATACAGATACAGTAGAACCTCAGAGTTATGAACACCTCGGGAATGGAGGTTGTTCGTAACTCTGAAATGTTTGTAACTCTGATCAAAACATTATGGCTGTTCTTTCAAAAGTTTACATCTGAAAATTGATTTAATATAGCTTTGAAACTTTACTATGCAGAAGAAAAATGCTGCTTTCCCTTTTTTTTTTAACGTAATTTATGTTTAACACAGTACTGTACTGTATTCACTTTTTTTTTTGTCTCTGCTGCTGCCTGATTGCATACTTCTGGTTCCAAATGAGGTGTGTGGTTGACTGGTCAGTTCGTAACTTTGAGCTTCTACTATAATTCAGATAGAGAACAAACCGTCTTACTGACCCATCAATGGGAATTGGGAGATGGACCCAAATTAAAAAAAATATTTAGAAAATCTAAATCTGTTACACAACTAGTGGGGGAAAAGGGCAGAAAGTTGAGGAAAAATTTCCCCTATTTTTGTGAGGGGGGGGAATTTCTATAGGCGGTAAAAAAGTGAAATCTTGGCCCCATTGAAGTCAGTGGCTCCTGTAGCCTTATCTATATTTATGGATTACTTTAACCAATTACCCACCCCAAGGTGGGGGTTTACATGTACTTTAATCTGTATGAGTTCAGCCCCCAGGATCCACTACAGAGGTTATCAGTGGAAGGAGAACTCCATGATGCACAACATAGTTCTTTCTATAATAGTTACTTTTATTATCCAACCAAACAACTATACACACACTGAATTCTGGTAAAGAAGTGAGAGACCAATATGGTACACATAGTATTTGCACTACTCACACCATGCCTTGCAGAAAACCCAAAGTGTTAGCCAGGATGATGATGATTGATGGGGAGGATGAGGAAGATAATGACTGTCTCCCCAACAAGGCACCTAGGCCAGGATACAGATTTTATAATGAGTTACACTGATACCCACTGATCTCTTGTAGACATTACTATCCAAACTCAGCAGTTATTTTCAAAACATCACTACATCACAAACAGACACATGCTTAGCACATTTATTATAATATAACTAACATTCTAAGACCTAAGCCTAATTCGATTAACATAAATATCTTTCAGGCCTGACACCCTTAGCTCCTATGTTACAACTTTAACTAACTTTTATTTCACCTCTATATCCTAATTATACTTGATAGCTTTTATTCCTGGCCACACTCCCACTGACTTTAACAGGAGCAGGATTTCATCAGTGAAAATTTTTAACCATTTCTACTGTGACAATGTGTGTCCCTCCTTAACAGACAACCCCACCCAAAAAACCCTACCTCCCACCTTCTTGCAGATACAAAGTTTCCACAAAGATTTATTTCCTGCAAACTTTCAGAAATGCTGTTTTATTTTCTCCCAGAGCTGGCCAAACAATCCCTGTCGTTACTCATGATGTCTTATCAGCTGCTCCATACAGCCAGTGCTTACTGGTATGGTCTTGTTCCCTCTATCCAGAGTAGGGGGCAAAGCTTGACTATGTATCCATTCATTTGCACAAACACTGCTTGCTCCCAGCTCATGGACTACATTTTCACGCTCAAGATATATCTAAACTAGAATCTTGGATCTGAATTTCAGTCAGCTCCCACCTCCAAATGGGAAAAACATAAACCACAGCTCCAAACATGTGAGAACTTTGGGGAATTTTAAATCTAGAGATACCAATTTTATGGTTCAGACCCATCTCCCAGTATTCTGAAAAAGGCTGCCTTACAAAGCAAGTTGTCAGACAGGCTTCAGTGTGATGGACACAATGAAGACTGAACTGCTACCTGTGCCCCTCCATGTGCCTCTTTTTATTACGCTCTCTACTTTTTTTGTCATGGAATTAATAAGCAGAATTCATGAAATGCAGCTCAGTGAACCATGATGCTTTTACTGCTCTGTTAGCTCCAGGCACTATCCAGTATAAATATAGAAATGACAGATGTCTGGAAGTCCAAAACTGAGAATAGTTTTCCTTTGGCTGTTCGTTAGGTATATAATTACATGACAAAAAACAAAAACAAAACAACAAACCTATGTTAAAAGAGAGTCAAGATTGCAAAGTCAAACACTAAAAAGTTAGGAAATGGCAGACTTAAGGTTGCCTGTGCAATATTAATTTGACGTGTGTGTGTGTGTGTATATAATTACATGACCACACTTCTTTCTTATAGGATCCCTGCCTCATTCAGTTTATATTGCATGGGAAGATAGTCAATATTTATTTTTGTCCTCATCATTCAGTGGGTAGTCCCATGCATTATTTACTGCATACCATCCAAACCTTGCACTGAATGAAGAATTATAAAATTTCCTCATGGGTTTTTCTATGGTGCTCTTATTGTAGTGACTTAGCGCTGTACAAAGATTAATTATTCTTCATAACTCTCCTGTAAAAAATAGGTGGTATCTCCATTTTATGCTTGGAAGACTGAGGCACAGAAATTAAAGGCAAAAGTATCAACTAATTTTGGGTGTCCAATTTGAGAAGCTGGGGCCTGATTTTGCAGAATACTTGGCATTTTATATCCCTTATGTTCAAAGCTCCCATTTACTTCAGTTGCAGCTGTGAGTGCTCAGCACTCCTACAAATCAGACTCTAGACTTTCAAGCTGGGCACCCAGAAAATGAGGAACTCACAGTGGCCACCTGTGAAAATTTGGTTTAAGTGACTTGCCTATCGTACACAGGAATTCTGTGGAAGAAACAAGGATAGAATCCAATTCTCTAGAGAAGCATTCAAGTGCCTTACCCATGAGACCATCCTTTCTGCAACTTCCTGATTCATCACACACCCTCCTAACTTCTGCAAATGAAGCAGGGGTCCTACAGACAACAGCCTCCTTCAGTACACAGCCCTGATTTATTCCTACAACACAGTCCATCCTGTGCACTTAATGAGGCAGGCACCCCATGGAAAAAATAGTATGTGATTATGTAAATAAAGGCAGATGCATAAGAGGACTGAATTAAGCCTGAGGCAGAGACCCAGCATGGAAAATTTCAGATCAAATATTTTAAGTTCGGCAAATTCATAAGCAACTGAAAACAGAGTTTTATAATGAGAAATGTTGGTCAGCCTTAACTTAGGCATCACAACGTGTGCCACCTACGATAATGGTCATGTGCAATGGATTTTGTAAACAAATATTCATTCCATTCATATCTGCCTGGGAAATATAGTATACTTTGTCTTAGGCAGATGCACTGGCCAAAGGAACTAAAGGTGCAAGGTGCACTTTGATGTGAGAGACAAAACAATGCAACGGGGGGAGGGATAGCTCAGTGGTTTGAGCATTGGCCTGCTAAAGCCAGGGTTGTGAGTTCAATCCTTGAGGGGGCCACATAGGGATCTGGGGCAAAATCAGTACTTGGTCCTGCTAGTGAAGGCAGGGGGCTGGACTCAATGACCTTCAAGGTCCCTTCCAGTTCTAGGAGATAGGATATCTCCATTTATTTAATTAATTAGTAAATTAAAAAAAAATCCCTAACTATTTAATTAAAACTTGACTCTGGGTGTGAGGCTGTGCAGCCACTAAGTCCCCAGTGAATTTCAAGTGTAGGAGGGACAGAAAATCTCGCCCAACAAAGTGCTTTATTTTTCCCCTGTAATTTTTAACTTCAACCTCTGACAGCTGAGTGAATAGCTAGCAAAATTATTCCCAAATGCTTTGGGGTCTTTTAAACAGAAATTTGCTTCAACCTTGTATAACCCTTTCCCCATTGTATTGACTTTTTGTGAACAATTGTGTGAACAAAGTTTTCTTCATATATGCATGTTTGTGGAAACTTAATTTTGGGTAACTGAGTTTCATTTAACAAACATGCACCAAAATTCATTTGGTAATGAAATTAAAGTTTGTTTTGGGCAAAAGTGGAAGTAATTTATAAAGCATAGTTCACCCAGAGAGGGAATATGATTAATGTCATGTGACTTCAGTAACCAATCACACAGTTCGTATATGGAATCATGCATACCTCATACTTGAAGGAATGCTCACAGGAGAAAATCTGAGCAATCCTTAGGTTGAAGTTTGCACAAAACATTAGCTGAATAACGAAAAATCATCATAAAATTGTAGTCTGCTCACAATCAATTCACAAAAAAGGGACTAAATTGCAAATACACTTCCAGTGCACAACTGTTCACTCTGCTCTATCTACAAGGCCTGCCTGGACCTGGTCTATCATAGTTTTGTTTGGCTGGCTTGAACCTCGCTATCAAATTCTGGATAGATGTCCACTCACATTTTGAACAGTCCCTGAAAAATACACAGGTTCGGTTTTGTGAGTCCTGTTCACCTTGACATGGTGCTGAAATGGTGCATTCTTTTCGGTTTGTATTAACTGCCTGCAATTTTGCATAGTTCAGGGCACGTGTTTTCTAACAAACAGTTATTTAGGGCAAGTCTTTCTCCTGGGAGCTGACTGAAATCTGCATCAGTGGCAGAGCTAATAGGCACAGGAGAGATGACAGCCTTCACAGTGGCCTTTAGGTGTATGTATGGCACCTTTTCAAGCCATCAGGTATAATTGAAAGTGGCACTACCAATGACCCATTGTTCCCTCCATGGCTCTGGCACTGCTCAAAACCTGGATTTGCTACTGCACCACCATGAAGTATCACTATATCATAAAGAACTGCTTGAATACAAGATGTCCGAATGCAGTTGTACATGTACCTTGAAAGGAAGAGTGGATCCCATGCTATCTTTCCCAATAGATATTAAACATGGGGTAGAACGAAAACAGGTTCTCACATAGCTAATAAAGCATGGCCTCATGCAGTGAACTTACATACAAGGGGCAGTAAGAAGGAATCCTTTCTGAATAGCCATTTTTTTTTAGAGTAAAACTAGACAATCTTTCACGTGGAAGAACAGTAACTGGACATAGACTTAAAAAAATCAAACACTCTCTCCCAGGTGATAATTACTTTGAGTTTCTGTTGGCAAAGCAATCCTAGGAATTGGCATCTGTCCATGCTCACAAACAAAAAAGAAATGGGGTAGTAAGAGTAGGAAGCATATCTTTCAGCCTATTAAAGACCAAAGGTGGGACACAAAAATAAATAAAATAAATAAGAATTTATCTAAAGATTTCTGCACTAAGTATAAACAATGTCTTTAACTTCAGTTTCTTGCCTTACACTGTAGGAGATATCCTGGCTCATCTTCCATGGTAAATTCTCATGCACACTCAAAAACAATGGTTGTTTCCTTGCTGAGGCCTCCAATGGCACCAAATAATTTTGAATCACAGCTTAGCAGCAGCACATAACACTGGTCGCTGTTGCAAACTATTTCAGAAGAGAAAATGAAAACTGTATGCGACAAACTAAATTTAGGTGTTAAGACTTCTGGAGTTCTCATGAGGGTCTTCAAATCAGTCATCTGGTGTGGACAGAAGAATTGGAATCAGTTTTACTAGGTGGAAAACACAGAGATGGAAAGAAACATGAAATGTGGAAGTGCAAAGTTACATTCCAGAAAGGGGAACACAGGAAAATATAGGTCTACAGGCTTCTGAAGAATTGTTTTCTTTTCATGCTGATGGTGATAAATTTTTCCAAGCACTTTTGAAATGTTATAACAGACAAAGAAATACATACCATAAATGCCTTTCATCTAATTGTATGCATTTACAATGCTTATTAAATTACTAGCTATAGTTCTTACACACTGCATCTCTGACTCCCATACCATTTGGTAGCATTAGAGAAATACCTCTGACAAATGTTATTGGGAATAAATGTCCATGGCACATTCAACTTCAGAGGCAATTACTGGTGAAGCTTAGAGAAGTTCTGGTCAGACTCCTTAGAATAAGGGCAGCAACAATGATCATGGGTATTTGCCCTGCACTTAACTCAGAATGACTTTTGTGGTGGTGGTGAGGATCAGCCACATCGATTTCTATGGAAATTAACTTATATAAATATTTGGCTTCCATATCATATGTCAGAGCTCATATATAGAGATGCATGTAGGAGAATTGTCTGAGAATATATATTTAAATTGAAAACTAGTTTTAATTTGACTGTACTACCCTTCCACATTCATTTCCCACAAATATTCAATTTTCGAATCAAACTTTAATGCTCAAACATTTGTGAAAATCAAATTTTGGATTATGCATTTGATAAAATTCACAACAGGTGCTCTGTTGGCTATTTTCATAAGTCATCCACTCAGACAGGATCATCACAGATCACGAGTTATGGCTTGCAACTGAAAATCTTAAATAAAAGAGTCAAATATGCAACATGAACTGGGCTAGTTAGTCATGTAATTCATGTGATTTTTTTATGATGCCTTTATTAGATTATCTGGGTAACTGACCAGTACAATCTGAATTTCCAACTGTATATTACAAATATATTTGAATAATTTTCAGTGTGCATATGTAAATTTAGTATATAATAAAAATATAGAAAAGTTGTCATTTCTTTTCAATTCTGTAGAACTCTCCCATGCTGAAAGGCCAGGTGAAGCAGACGCCTGAAACTGCAATAAAGAAAAGGTACAAAGCATTGGGATTCACCTGGTCCACCCATTCATCCCTAGAAGTGATAACATTCAGATGTACTTTACTAGTAATGGGAATCAGGTGATGGTAGCAAGCTGGTTGACTAGATCCTGAGTTAGTTCCTAAAAGGGTTTAATAATCTGATGAAATGCACTATAACTCTCAGACAAGAGATGGCTGAAGCTATAAAGTTTGAACTGGTATTCCCCTTTCCCCAAATTTGTTTGGGTATGCAGGGTTTTGATTCAAATTTTACATTTCAGGTGAGCAATTTTTCAGAATCAAAACACCAAGGCCCTTTTGTGGTGTTTTTTTTAGAATCGTGAATTAGTAATGCAAAAACCAAAAGTACATAATTAAAAACCAGTGGTGGAGTTGGTGACTCAACAGCAACATGTACATATTTCTCACAGTGGAGAATTCCTCCCCCCCCCCAGTAACTTGACACCGTGAATGAGTTTTATCATGAAGCACTGAACAAGTACCACGAACATTGCCTCCTCTCAGCCTGATGGTCATCTATCAGAGCTCCCACCCCTTCTGGAATGACTTTGTAGGCCAACAGTGCTGCTTTCAAATGCTGCTTTCAAATACACCAGTCCATTGGAATAACTATGTTTTGAGATAGCTTCCTCAAAGCTTTGTTCTCCTTCTCTGTCCAAATCCATATCACATTCTTTCTTTCTTTCTTAATGCAGACACTGGATTAATTAATGTTGATAAACTATTATGGAAGATCCACCCTAAAATGTAATAGTGGTGGAAAAGACCTCAGCTCAGACATTTCAGGGTGGAGCTACAGTCACCCCAAGGATCCATCCTCGGTCTTTAAAGATACAGATCCAAAGGGTATCATATCCCCAGAAAGCACCTTGATTCTAGAAGAAAAATGGGTTTTGCTTTTATCTCTATAGTCATTTTTGTAGCCTTTTCAGAACATTTGTTTAACCTCTCACATGTTACTTTATCTCTCTCCAAGTTATCAGTGTCATCATTGAATATCCTGGTGCACCTGATTCATTATCCTCTGAAACATTTGGGCCTTGCTCATCTGGGAACATTAATGAAAATTATGGATTTCATGGATATACTGGAAGGGCAAAGACTGGCCATGTTTCCCATTGCAAATTCAAGAGCACCAATTTCTATGCTAAAGAGGTTGATGGCCACTGTTATCACATAGACAGAAAAGGCAGAAGAAGGTTTAATTTCAGATATTAGAAGAATATTTCTGTACACTGAATATTAGAAAATGATAAAACAGCTCAATGTGCTTTCATCACAAAGTATTATTTTCAATGACTTGCCTTCACAAAGCATAGGCAGCTGTGTCCCATTATTTTATGAAGCTGTGATACAGCGTCTAGCCATTATTCCATCCTAATCTGCTAAATTACAATGACATTATAAAGCATTAGCAAATTACATAAAAACCCTCCCAAATCCCTCTACTCTCAACTGCTCCCCCAAAACAAACAAACGAAAAAAGCCAAACAAAACCCCACAAATACCCAACCTTTAATTTCAGAGGAAGCAGCAGATGTTGAACTGGGATTCAGTTTATTTTAATTTAGTTTAAACCTTCATTTCCTGAATCCAGTTTACCAATGCAGCTTTCTAATGAGAGAGAGAGAAACCACTTCTCTCTTTTGAATGTAATTCTCCACGCCCCCACCCAAGCACTTACAGATTTGCTGTTGGAAGAAGCTACCATGTACAGGAGCACAGGTGAGTCAGGCTAACCTGAAGATCATCAGATAACTTTGGGCCTGAATGTCCCTGCATGAGAGGGCAGAGGGAAGGGTTGCAAGGACGCTTTACCCACCTTGTACAAGACCAGGGACCAGTGAGTTTCTGCACTAATGGAAGCAGATATACATCCATTTAGGGAGGGAGCAATTTGTATTCCATGTTGAAAAAAATATGGAGCATCTATGCCTATGCACTGGGACAATTCAAATAGTAAAAAGGGCTGCATGGTGAAAAAAAAGTCTCCTCAGTTAAAGACTGCCTACATAATTTCTGCTTTAGAATTGCCAAATATTTGGTCATACAGTGTGCTGACAGTGTTACTTTTTACTTGCATAAAGGTAGTGATATCATAAGGTTATGTTGTGTACCTATCTTGTTTTTGGCCTACAAGAGTCGTTTGTTGTGACTGTTGTTGCTGCTAACAGGCTATTAGGGGATTTGTTTTTGGAAAGACAGCTGCACTAAAAAGAGACAGTCTAATTTTCTGCAACCTGAAAGAGAAATGCTGTGAGGCATGAATAAACCCTGATAAGAAAATATATTCCAACAGGGAGGGGAATCTAGATTCTCCCTACAGTAGAAGGTAGAGGGGAAATATAATCAAAAGTCTAGATTACAGTGAGCCATTGATAATTTGAACATGTGGAGAAGAGCTGACTTCATTCAAGCTACTTTAACCCCCTTCTCCCCCTTTTTTCCCCCAACACCACTTGCATTCGGGTAAGATTGTGATGCCTTCACTCATATAGGGCTAGACCTGGCCACTGAGGCTCTGGCCATTGAGTACTGCCTTAGTCCATTCCATATAAAGTCCCTCAGAAGTCAATGGATCATATCCTTGGCTGGTGTAAATTGGCATAGAGCCTTTGACATCAATAGAAACATACCATTTTCCACCAGTTAAGGATCTGGCCCAATGGGACTATTTGAAGAGTAACGTGCTACCAATATGATCACAGTCTAACCCTTAGTTCATTTAGGGTCCAATCTTGTATTTCTTTCCCGCACAAAACAGTGAAGCAAAAATGCCAGGAAAACAAATGTTTGACACTACAGAAATCATCCAACTGCTGTCAACTTAATATTGGAAGACTCCAAAGTGACAGGAGTGATAAAGCCAGCTGAGAGTGATAGAGAATCCAATTTTCTTGTTACTGCTAGCAACACCGAAAAGCAAGCACTGGGTTTTCTAATTTGTTTGGGTCGTTCTTTAAATAAAAGTTAAGTTTACCACAAAAAGAGCATTTTAATAAATGTAAATCAAGATCGATCAAGCTGATCAAGGTGAAATCAGTAAACACGAAGCAGACACAATGTGTTACCTCTCAGCTAATAACAAGAATATTTTTGAAGACTACAATTAGTTTTAATTATAAAACCAGTGTCAAAATTTGGCATTCCAAGAAGTTATTAGAAACGACACCATCTAACAGTTAATCTGTATTATTCGGCAAGAGGAAACAATTCCACGTCAAGCAACTTCTTGCTTAATTCAAATATGAAGTCATCAGGTAAAAAAGAAGCAAGTAGCTAACTTGTCCCAGAAGTAGAACTGCCAGCCCTTGTCAAAAGAAGTGGAAATGATTCTGATACTTCCTCTACAGATCAAATACTGACAGCTGAATCAGATACTGAATCAGAGTGTTAAGGGAACGGAGTAATTTTTTTTTGGATCAAGGCATTAGTGAACATGAAGAAACTAATGAAGAAAATGTAACAGAGCAATTAACTTTAGAGGGAGAGCTTCAGGCTGATTTTAGAGAATGAACAAAATAGTATTATTAATCAAAACCCATAGGTAACTGTATATTTTGATTATTAACTATAGATAAGCCTAATAGAATAAAAGACATTGATTTGTGGACATTTTTCTTTAAGATTTCTGACCTGGTATCTTGTACAATGCTAGGATTAAGTAGAATGAAATACATATTAATTGTATTAGAGGACTTAAATGAACATACAGAAAATCATGATGAAATGGTAGGCCCAACACTGCATGCCTTTCTTAAGTGAGTAACCCCTTTGAAGTCAGAGGTATTATTCATGTGAGGAAAGCAAACAAGATTTGACCCTATTCACACCACCTAAATATGCCATACAGAGTGTGTACACATATAGAAAATAGACAAGAGCCTCTATTGAAGTCAATGGAGTCATGCCAGTTTACATCAGCTGAGGATCTGGTCCAATATTTCTATTCCTTCATTCACTGGTGCAGTTTCTATGGAAGCCCTTGGTGATAAGCTACTTGAATCGATTTTGCTTCAATATTTACTACAAGAAGTTATTTGACTGAGCTCAAGTTGAGACTTCACACTGCAGAAAGGAAGATTCTTTATAGCCCATAGCCTTCAAAGGAGGCAGTATATAGGTTTAATGTTGTAAGAATGTGAGCGGAGAGTTATGACTGGTGGGAATGGCGAACTCCCTGTGAAAGTGAAATACAGCTAACCAATCACAGTAAGTTCATTGGTTGCCAGCATCTACCAATATTCCTCTTATAGCTAGAGAAGCATGGTTACAGACCTAATGGCAAAACAAGGTGAATACCAAGTATCCAGTTGTCCTATAGATGCTCTGAACCCCTTCACTGAAGCAACAGCCCTTAAAGCAACTACACTTTTGGCCCTCTGGTGTTGGGTGCTCTGTGAATAAAGGGATCTGTGATTAATTGCCAGTTAACACTCCTGTACAGGCCCTTCCAGGAAGAGGGTTTCTACTATGGGTAGGGGTTGCTGTTCCTTCACTTCTGAGGTTGGATTTGCTTGTTGACCTTCAATGAGGACAAGCTGCACAGACCATTTTGAGGTTCAGTATCTTGGATATTGGTCTGGAAAAGCCACAAAACCTCTAGGTTACTTTTTGCACCCTGCATACATGCTGGGAGTAGGCCAGCTAAGAATCATAATTACTCTTGTTTGTAGCAAAAAGCATGCCTGAAAATAGATATTTTGGAGTCCGTTTGAAGATGCAGAGGTACTTTATCTTCTTATTTCAGCACTGAAATGAACCCCCTTAAAGAGGATGATATCACAGCATGTATAGAAGAGATAAAATACTATGGGTCAGATTCTGCAGCCCTCACTCATATTGAATGGAAGTTAGTCATGCAAGTAGTCCTACTGAAGTTTGAGTAAATACTACACTTTATGAATAAGGGTTACAAACTCTGCCCTTATATGAATAGACTATCTTCAATTTTAATCCTGGAGTGTGTGTATGTATTTTTTTATTTATATATAATTCCCCTACTGTCAGGGTTCCCTCCCCACTCTGAACTCTGGGGTACAGATGTGGGGACCCACATGAAAGACCCGCTAAGCTGACCCCCTGAAGGTGATGTGCAGGAATCTCCACACAAGCCCGAGCATCAGGCTGTTTCTTCCTTTGGATCCCTGGGGGTTCGAGTGTCCGGGCTGGGAGTGGCCCACAGCTGGGGTCTGGAGAGGAGAGGGTGAGAGTGTCTGGACTGGGGAGGCCTGCAACTGGGCACTGGTGGGGAGGGAGTGCATTGAGTGTCTGGGCTGTGGGGCGCCCCGTAGCTGGGCTCTGGGTGGAGGAGGCAGAGAAACAGGAACTGGGTTGTAATAGGAGTTTCCTTAACTATCTACTCCTGGAGGAATGTGTGTGTGTCTGTACTGTTACATAGTTGCTGACAGGTATTTTGAAATAAATTACCAAAATAATTGAAACTGGCATGATTATATAATGTTATTTTGACAAATAAAATATGCAGAATTTTAAAATATTATGTGCAGATTTTTTGTCTCAGAATTTCCCCAGGAGTAATATGTCCCAGGATTCACTGGTACAGTTATGGATCAGGGTTGTTACTTAAAATAAGTAAAAGTACACCTCTACCCCGATATAACGCGGTCCTCGGGAGACAAAAAATCTCACAGTGTTATAGGTGAGACTGCGTTATATCGAACTTGCTTTGACCCTCCCTGTTCCTTGTTCCCTGACTGCCCCCTCCAGAGACCCCCATCCCTAATCACCCCCAGGACCCCACCCCCTACCCAACGTCCCTGCTCCCTGTCCCCTGACTGCCCCGATCCCTATCCACACACCCCGCCCCCGACAGGCACTCACTGGCAGCGGCGGGAAGTGGAGCAGCCTGGTCCCAGCCCACTCCACTCCGCCACCACCCAGCCGCGGCGCTCCACTTCCCGCTGCCAGTGAGTGCGGGGAGGTTCGGGAAAGGACGCCCCCCACACACTCACTTGCGGCGGGAAGCAGAGCGACGCGGCCCCAGCCTGCTCCACTTTCCTTGCCCTGGCCCCAGCTGTGTCACTGGGGGGAGAGGGGAGGCACTGGGGAAAGGTCCTGCACTCACCTGCGGCGGGAAGTGGAGCGCCGCAGCTGGGAGGTGGCAGAGTGGAGCGGGCTGGGGCCGGGCTGCTCTGCTTCCGCTGCTGCTGCTGGTGAGTGCGGGGGGGATCCCTTCCCCAAGCCCCCTCCCCCGAGCGACACGGCTGGGGCCGGGGCGAGGGAAGCAGAGTGAGCTTCTCCCAGCCCCCCGCTAATCCCCATGGCCACTCTGGGACTGTCGGCCCCCCAAAAGTGCCCCCCCAGCTCCTACCTCCCAGACCCTGGGGGGGAGCCCCTGACCTCCCCCAACTGCCCCCGAGACCCTCTGCCCCTTATCCAACCCCTTGGCCCAGGTCTGGCCTGGCATCCTTAACATGCTGCTCAGAGCAGCATGTCAGAGCTTTACCGTCTTGTATGCGAACCCGCGTTATATCGGGTCGCCTTATATCGGGGTAGAGGTGTAATAAAGGGATGTTTAAACTGTGACCCCAGTTCAGCAAAGCAGTTAAGCATGGTTAGCCTGAGGATGTACTGAAGTTCATCCCTATTCATCAAAACACTTGGACAAGCTTAAAGTTACGATCAGGGTTAAGTACTTTGCTGGACTGGGCCTATATGCATATTTATTGTCTGTAGGGCACCTAGCAAATAATAAAAATGCAGGATAACCTATTTACAGTTTCTCTTTACTGGTGCCTGATTCATAGAGTTTAAAGCTAGAAGGGACCATTATGTTATCTAGTCTGACCTCTTGTAAATCATAGGCCCTTAAATTTCACCCTGTTACCCCTGCATTGAAACCATTAACTTGTGTTTGGCTAAAGCATATCCTCCAGAAAGTCATCCAGTCTTGATCTGAAGACAGCAAAGGTTTGAGAATCCACCCTCGGTAGATTAACAACTGGAATAATCTCCTTGTGATGGGGAACACTCATCTCTCATCAGTGACTCCTGTTGGATGGGTCTGGTGCTACAATTTCTTCTGCTCCTGGTGCCCCCTATAGATTGTTGACCTTACTAGGTAGGTCTTCAGTTGCTCAGCCCTCTGGCCAAGTCACCTATTCTAAAATGGATGAACAATCCCTTCTGGGGTATTTAAATCCAAACCAGTTTTCCAATCCTTGGCTCAAGATGAACTCAGCCCCTCCATCTTGAGGGCACCTTCTCTCTTCAACCCCTCTTGGGCTCCATTAAATCCAGCCCTTTGCTCAGGCTTCTAAAGGAAACATATCCCCTCTCAGAGTTTACTATAGAGTCCTACCAGAATGGTCAGTGCACCCTCACCAGGCTTCAGCCCTGTCTCTGGGCCCTTTTAAATCTTATCCCTTTTCTTGGTTTTAAACTAGCTGTATCCCATTTTCAGGGCTTAAGCCACTCCAGCACTGACTGTTGGGGAGACCCAGGCCCACCCACTACTCTGGGTTCCAGCCCTGGGGCCTAAGAACAGAAGTCACACACTGCTCCTTTTAACTCCTTCAATTAGCTACTACTGTTTTCCCTGAGCTTCTTCCCACAAGGTCCCTTTCCTTCTACCTGTTACCTTAGGGTTACAGTTCTCATGTCCACTGTCTCCTTGCAGAAAGCAAGATGCAGCCAGAACTCAACTTGTAGTTATCTCTCAGGCTCCTGTGGCCAGAGCAGAGCACCCCTCTTCATCACTCAGATCCCAGCCAGGAACTGACCTGTTAAGCCCCAGCAGCGCCTTTTAACTAAGCCTACTGGGATCTGATTGGCTGCTGTTTTGCTGGCGGGGTGTGTGGCAGGGCCATGAGGCCTCCAGCAGGGGTCTGCAGAGGGTTAGGTACTCCCCATCACACTCCCTTATTGTTAAAATTTTGGCCTGATTGTAGTTGTATTGATTTTAGGATTTACATAACTTCCCAAGAGCAACTATCAAACTTATGGTTGATACGTCTCATAAGACCATATCCCCAGAAATGAAGATAATGTCATTATCTTGCTGTACCACTAATCCTTCCCATCCTTTTTTCTAATCCTAATGTGGTGTAGTCTTTCAAAGCAGGATTCCAATTTGAGATAGTAGAATGTTTTTCTGAAGTTAAAATTTGTACTGAACTAAAAGACAAGTTAATTCCAACCTTTATTCCAATCTCTCAGGCTAAAAATGCTGAAACAGAGCATCATTTTCTGAACAGACATTCCCTAAAGTAGTTAAAATTTTGAACATTGTCTTGGATCTAACTAATCTACTTTTACTGAGATTGAGTGCACTGCTTTGCTGTTTAAAAAAAAAAATTCAGTGAAATATGAGGTGCATCGCTAATGAGATTAGTTTATCTGCCAACACTGCATTATTCCTCTGTTAATGTAGATAGCGTGTTTCCCTCAGTGCAAGTTCAAAGAATGATAATATTTGAGTAAAACTAATTGTCAGAACACACGAGAGAACTCCACTCAAATGACTTAGCTCATTGGGGCCCGGAAATGAAAAAGCCTGAGTTTCCCCTCCAATCAGTTATCAACAAGATTAACCAGCTTTGCCATCATGTTCAAGCTCACACTGAAGAGGACAGAGCTAGTGAAGAAGCTGTAGTATCATAACAGTAAATGCTAAATCAGTGTTTCTCAAACTGGGGTCGCCGCTTGTGTAGGGAAAGCCCCTGGCGGACCGGGCCGGTTTGTTTACCTGCCCCGTCCGCAGATCCAGACAATCGCGGCTCTCACTGGCCGTGGTTCGCTGCTCCAGGCCAATGGGAGCTGCTGGAAGTGGCGCAGGCTGAGGGACTTACTGGCCGCTGCTTCTAGCAGTCCCCATTGGCCTGCAGCGGCGAACCGCGGCCAGTGGGAGCTGCAATCGGCCGGACCTGCGGACAGGGCAGGTAAACAAACCGGCCCGGCCCGCCAGGGGCTTTCCCTACACAAGTGGCGACCCCAGTTTGAGAAACACTGTGCTAAATATTTTTTCAATTATAAATCCATTTTTTTCAGGGAAGGTGGATTTGGGTAAATGTGATTGTAAAAGCAACACAATTCCATAAATAAAATACTTGATCGAACCCAATGATGGGAAAGCCTTAAAAGGGTCAGATTAATATAAACACACAGATCCAGATGTTCATCTAAATCTTGTGTAAAATTTTCCAAAGTACCTAAGTCACTTCAGCACCTACATCCCATTTACAAAAGGGACATAGCCGTTTAGGAGCCTAAGCACTGGTCTACCGTACAAACTTACATCAATATAACTATGTTGCTCAGGGGTGAGGAAAATCCATACCCCTGAGCGACACAGTTATATCTACCTAATCCATGGTGTAGACAGCACTTATGTTGACAGGAGGGCTTCTCCACCTCTTGGGGCAGTGGAGTACCTATACCGGCTTCACTAAGCGCTCCAGCGGCGCAGCTGCACTGGTGCAGCTGCAGCTGTGTAAATATAGGCAAGCCCTAAGTCTTATTGAAAGTCAAAGGGGCTTCAGCTCCTAAGAGTCTTTTGAAACTGGGACTTAGATGCTTCTGAAAATTTTCTTATCTACACTAGTCAAAACCCAGGTCCTTTTGCCAGCCAAGAAGAAGTATGTCCCTGTGTAATAATATCCAGTGGAATGGTGGGGGGGGGGGGGAAGGGGACAACCAGGTACATATTCCTGGTGCTTCACCCCCATTCACACAACTTAGACTTGACCAAGATGGAAAAACCATGCCAGAGTTCTAGCTTGTGTAAACTGATTTAAATGGAGCACTGGTGATTTACCCCAGCTGTAAATTGATGGGGAACAACAACAAATAGAAATAGAGGTCCCTGGGATTCTTTCCCTTGGAGATTTTGAACTAGCAGCAGAGGTTCCCAAACTTGGTTCATGGCTTGTTCAGGGTAAGCCCCTGGCAGGCTGCGAGATGCTTTGTTTACCTGAGCGTCTGCAGGTACGGCCGCTCGCAGCTCCCAGTGACCGCAGTTTGCCATTCCCGGCCAATGGGAGCTG